>NC_041382.1:670547969-670562576 GCF_002162155.2 Triticum dicoccoides | reverse complement strand
AGTGGAAGAGAGGAGGAGGCAGTCGGGTGGAGGGCGCGCTCCCCAAGCCCAATTCGAATTGGGGTGGGGGGTCGGCCCCCCTTTCCTTCTCTCCCTCTCCCTCTTCCTTCTTCTCCTACTCCAACTAGGAAGGGGGGAAACCTACTCCTACTAGGAGTAGGAATCCCCCTTGGGCGCGCCCTATGAGGGCCGGCCCTCTCCTCCTCCCCCCTTTATATACGGGGGAGGGGGCACCCCATAGACACACAAGTTGATTGTTTAGCCATGTGCGGTGCCCCCCTTCACAGAATTCCACCTCGGTCATATCGTTGTAGTGCTTAGGCGAAGCCCACATCGGTAACTTCATCATCACCATCATCACGCCGTCGTGCTGACAAAACTCTCCCTGGGCCTCAACTGGATAAGAGTACGAGGGATGTCACTGAGCTGAACGTGTGCAGATCACAGAGGTGCCGTGCGTTTAGTACTTGATCGATTGGATCGCGAAGACGTTCGACTACATCAACTGCGTTTCATAACGCTTCCACTTTTGGTCTACGAGGGTACGTAGACATACTCTCCCCCTCTCGTTGCTATGCATCTCCTAGATAGATCTTGTGTGATCATAGGAATTTTTTTGAAATACTGCATTCTCCAACAGTGGCATCCGAGCCAGGTCTATGTGTAGATGTTATATGGACGAGTAGAACACAAAGGAGTTGTGGGCGTGGGTATATACATATTGCTTGTCGTCACTAGTTGTTTCTTGATTCGGTGGTATTGTTGGATGAAGCGGCCCAGACCGACATTACATGACCGCGTTCATGAGACTGGTTCTACCGACGTGCTTTGCACATAGGTGGCTGGCGGGTGTCAGTTTCTCCAACTTTAGTTGAATCGGATTCAATGAACAGGGTTTTTTCTGAAGATTAAAAAGCAATCACTATACCGTGTTGTGGTTTTTTTATGCGTAGGTAAGAACGGTTCTTGCTAAGCCCGTAGCAGCCATGTAAAACTTGCAACAACAAAGTAGAGGATGTCTAACTTGTTTTTGCAGGGCGTGTTGTGATGTGATATGATCAAGACGTGATTATATAAATTATTGTATGAGATGGTCATGTTTTGTAACACGGTTATCGGCAACTGGCGGGAGCCATATAGTTGTCGCTTTATTGTATGAAATGCAATCGCCATGTAATCGCTTTACTTTATCACTAAGCGGTAACGATAGTCATAGAAGCAATAGTTGGTGAGACGGCGCAATAGTTGGTGAGACGACAACAATGCTACGATGGAGATCAAGGTGTCAAGCCGGTGACGATGGTGATCATGACAGTGCTTTGGAGATGGAGATCAAAGGCACAAGATGATGATGACCATATCATATCACTTATATCGATTGCATGTGATGTTTATCCTTTATGCATCTTATTTTTCTTAGTACGGCGGGAGCATTATAAGATGATCTCTCACTAAATTTCAAGGTATAAGTGTTCTCCCTGAGTATGCACCATTGCTACAGTTCTTCGTACTGAGACACCACGTGATGATCGGGTGTGATAAGCTCTACATTCACATACAACGGGTGCAAGCCAGTTTTGCACATGCAGAATACTCGGGTTAAACTTGACGAGCCTAGCACATGCAGATATGGCCTCGGAACACTGAGACCGAAAGGTCGAACGTGAATCATATAGTAGATATGATCAACATAGTGATGTTCACCATTGAAAACTACTCCATCTCACGTGATCATTTAGATGACTAGAGGGATGTCTATCTAAGTGGGAGTTCTTAAGTAATATGATTAATTGAACTTAAATTGATCATGAACTTAGTCCTGATAGTATTTGCATATCTATGTTGTAGATCAATTGCTCGTGTATAGCTTCCCCGTTTTATTTATGATATGTTCCTAGAGAAAACTATGTTGAAAGATGTTAGTAGCAATGATTCAGACTAGCTCCGTGATCTGAGGATTATCCTCATTGCTGCACAGAAGAATTATGTCCTTGATGCACCGCTAGGTGACGGACCTATTGCAGGAGAAGATGCAGACATTATGAACGTTTGGCAAGCTCGATATGATGACTACTTGATAGTTTAGTGCACCATGCTTTACGGCTTAAAACTGGGACTTCAAAAATGTTTTGAACGCCATGGAGCATATGAGATGTTCCAAGAGCTGAAATTGGTATTTCAGACTCATGCCCGAGTTAAGAGGTATGAGACCTCTGACAAGTACTTTGCCTACAAGATGGAGGAGAATAGCTCAACCAGTGAGCATGTGCTCAGAATGCTTGATTACTACAATTGCTTGAATCAAGTGGGAGTTAATCTTCCAGATAAGATAGTGATTGACAGAGTTCTCTAGTCACTATCACCAAGTTACTGGAACTTCGTGATGAACTATAATATGCAAGGGATGACGAAAATGATTCCCCGAGTTCTTCGCGATACTGAAATCGGTGAAGGTAGAAATCAAGAAAAGCATCAAGTGTTGATGGTTGACAAGACCACCAGTTTCAAGTAAAAGGGCAAGGGAAAGAAAGGGGACTTCAAGAAGAATGGCAAGCAAGTTGCCACTCCCATGAAGAAGCCCAAAGCTAGACCCAAGCCTGAAACTGAGTGCTTCTACTGCAAAGGAAATGGTCACTGGAAGTGGAACTGCCCCAAATACTTGGCGGATAATAAGGATGGCAAAGTGAACAAAAGCATATTTGATATACATGTTATTGATGTGTACTTTACTAGTGTTTAGCAAGCCCCTGGGTTTTTGATACTGGTTCAGTTGCTAAGAGTAGTAACTCGAAACGGGAGTTGCAAAATAAACAAAGACTAGTTGAGGACGATGTGACGATGTGTACTGGAAATGATTCCAAGGTTGATAAGATCACCATCGCACACTCCCTTTACCTTCGGGATTAGTATTGAACCTAAAATAAATGTTATTTGGTGTTTGTGTTGAGCATAATATGATTGGATCATGTTTATTGCAATACGATTATTCATTTAAAAGAATAATTGTTATTCTGTTTACATGAATAAAACCTTCTGTGGTCATACACCCAAGGTGAATGGTTTATTGAATCTCGATCGTAGTGATACACATATTCATAATATTGAAATCAAAAGATCCAAGACTATTTGTGGCACTGCCGTTTAGGTCATATTGGTGTAAAGTACATGAAGAAACTCCATGCTGATGGGCTTTTGGAATCACTTGATTATGAATCACTTGATTCTTGCGAACCATGCCTCATGGGCAAGATGAATAAAACTCCGTTCTCCAGAACAATGGAGCGAGCACTGACTTATTGGAAATAATACACACTGATGTATCCAGTCCGATGAGTGTTGAGGCTCGCGGTGGGTATCATTATTTTCTGACCTTCACAGATGATTTGAAGCAGATATTGGTATATCTACTTGATGAAACATAAGTCTGAAACATTTGAAAAGTTCAAAGAATTTCAGAGTGAAGTGGAAAATCATCGTTACAAGAAAATAAAGTTTCTACGATCTGATCGCGGAGATGAATATTTGAGTTATGAGTTTGGTCTTCATTTGAAATGATGTGGAATAGTTTCGCAACTCACGCCACATGGAACACCATAGCATAATGGTGTGTCCGAACGTCATAACCTTACTTTATTAGATATGGTGCGATCTATGATGTCTCTTACTAATTTATCACTATCGTTTTGGGGTTATGCATTAGAGACAACTACATTCACGTTAAATAGGGCACCATCTAAATCCGTTGAGACGACACCATATGAACTGTGGTTTAGCAAGAAACCTAAGCTGTCATTTCTTCAGGTTTGGGGCTATGATGCTTATGTGAAAAAGTTTCAACCTGATAAGCTCGAACCCAAATCGGAGAAATGCGTCTTAATAGGATACCCAAAGGAAACTGTTGGGTACACCTTCTATCACAGATCCGAAGGCAAGATATTCGTTGCTAAGAATGGATCATTTCTAGAGAAGAAGTTTCTCTCGAAAGAAGTGAGTGGGAGGAATGTAGAACTTGATGAGGTAATTGTACCTTCTCCCGAATTGGAAAGTAGTTCATCACATAAATCAGTTCTAGTGATTCCTACACCAATTAGTGAGGAAGCTAATGATGATGATCATGAAACTTTAGATCCAGTTACTACCGAACCTCGTAGGTCAACCAGAGTATGGTCCGCACCAGAGTGGTACGGTGATCCTTTCTGGAAGTCATGTTACTAGACCATGACGAACCTACGACCTATGAGTAAGCGATGATGAGCCCAGATTCCGCAAAATGGCTTGAGGCCATGAAATCTGAGATGGGATCCATGTATGAGAACAAAGTGTGGACTTTGGTTGACTTGCCCAATGATCGGCAAGCCATTGAAAATAAATGGATCTTCAAGAGGAAGACAGACGCTGATAGTAGTATTACTATATACAAAGCTCGAATTGTCGCAAAAGGTTCTCGACAAGTTCAAGATGTTGACTACGATGAGATTTTCTCACTCGTAGCGATGCTTAAATCTGTCCGAATCATGTTAGCAATTGCCACATTTTATGAAATCTGGTAAATGGATGTCAAAACTGCATTCCTTAATGGATTTCTTAAAGAAGAGTTGTATATGATGCAACAAGAACGTTTTGACTGTAACGCCCTCGATGCGGCTATAGCTCCCACGTGTCGAGGCACGACTTAGAGGCATAACCGCATTGAAGGCAATGTTGCAAGTTAGGCAATCTTCACAACATCCCATGTAATATAGATAATAAAAGGGGAGATACATAGTTGGCTTACACTCGCCACGTCAATCGAAGTACATAAATAGCATTACAACATTCAAACACTCATGGCCTGACTACGGTGCCAAAATAAAAGATAACCCAGCATGCGACACGGTCCCGATCACCCCAACTGGGCACCACTACTGATCATCAGGGAAAGACACGTAGTAACGGCGTGAGTCCTCGTCGAACTCCCACTTGAGCTCAAGCACGTCATCTGGAACGGAATCATCAGGCCCTGCATCTGGTTTGGAAGTAATCTGTGAGCCACAGGGACTCAGCAATCTCGCACCCTCGTGATCAAGACTATTTAAGCTTAATAGGTAAGGCAAGGAAAATATGTGGAGCTGCAGCAAGCGACTAGCATATATGGTGGCTATCTTGTTCGCAAAAGAGAGCGAGAAGAGGAGGCAAGGCGCGAACGAATAACTAGAGGGCAACCTGCGGCAAGCATTACTCCAACACCGTGTTCACTTCCCGGACTCCGCCGAGAAGAGACCATCACGGTAACTCACATTGTTGATTCATTTTAATTAAGTTAAGGTTCAAGTTATCTACAACCGGACATTAACAAATTCCCATAACCGCGGGCATGGCTTTCGAAAGTTCAAATCCCTGCAGGGAGTCCCAACTTAGCCCATGATAAGCTCTCATGGTCAACGAAGGAATAGACCTTCTCCCGAGACATTCCGACCAGACTCGGTATCCCGGTTCTTCAAGACACTTCGACAAGTTAAAAAAAATCCAGCAACACCGCCCGAATGTGCCGACAAATCCCGATAGGAGCTGCACATATCTCGTTCTCAGGGCACACTCAGATTGTCCAAACTTCTGGTAGGCTAGCCCAGAGTTGCCCCTGGTGGCCACCGGCGGCTGACGAGGTGGACCAACACTCAAATGAGCACTGGCCCGGGGGGGTTTAAAATAAGATGACCCTCGGGCTCCGGAAACCCAAGGGAAAAGAGGCTAGGTGGCAAATGGTAAAACCAAGGTTGGGCATTGCTGGAAAAGCTTTAATCAAGGCAAACTATCAAGGGGTTCCCATTATCACCCAACCGCGTAAGGAACGCAAAATCCGGGAACATAACACCGACATGACGGAAACTAGGGCGGCAAGAGTGGAACAAAACACTAGGCGAGAGGCCGAGCCTTCCACCCTTTACCAAGTATATAGATGCATTAAGATAACAGGATAATATAATGATATCCCAACAAGCAAATAATGTTCCAACAAGGAACGGTCTCCAATCTTCACCTGCAACTAGCAACGCTATAAGAGGGGCTGAGCAAAGCGGTAACATAGCCAATCAACGATTTGCTAGGACACGGTGGGTTAGAGGTTTGACATGGCAATTTGGGAGGCATGATAAGCAAGTGGTATGCATCATAGCATAGGCATAGCAAAAGAGCGAGCATCTAGCAAAGCAAAGATAGTAGTGATTTCGAGGGTATGATCATCTTGCCTGCAAAGTTGTCAGAGTTGACTGGATCCTCAAAAGCAAACTCAACGGGCTCCTCGTTAGCGAACTCGTCTCCCGGCTCTACCCAAACAAGATAAACAAGCAACAAGGACACAATCAACCACGTGCAAGGCTCAAACAAAATGATGCAAAGATGGTATGTTATGTGGGATACAATATGTGATGCATATGCAAGATTTGACAAGGAATGCATGAACCTGGCCTCAACTTGGAAATCCAAGTATGCCACTGGAAAGATGAGATGAAAACGCTTGAAAACGATATAAAGAACGCCAGAATCGGAGTTACGGTTTGGAAATGGCAAGCAATTCAAATATGACCATGTTCTACGATTTACAGCAAGTAGCCATCTAAATGCAACAAGATGAACATGCTACAGCACCCAAACATGGCATCAAAATACATGGCAGGGATCCACTCATGATGCATAACAAAAGACTAGCACTGAGCTACGGCCAATTCATCCATTAACAGGTTCAAACAAGCATGGCAAAAATGCATTTGGTAAACAGATTTCAGACTTAGTGAAATTAACACTTGTCTGGAATTTCAGATCAGAATTTCAGATCAGGTAGCCCACTTTGGAGCATGAAAACTATATGCTACAGGACCTGAACATGGCAAAGTAACGCATGGCATGGAGCTACTCAAAGAGCTTAACAAAAGTCCCTTAGTGACCTTGAGCCAAAAGGGATCGGAAAATACAATTGCAAGCATGTGAACATGGCAAAAACATAATCAGTTCTCAGACTTGGTGAAAACTGGAGCATGCTGAAACATATATCAAGTAAGCATGTTTACGAGCTCGATGCACTCACTACAGAGCAAGTCATGACCATCTAAGCATGCACCCATCAAGAATACGCAAAATATAAGCTAGACATGGCAAGAACAATAACATAGCATGCACGGATCAACTACAACATCCTCGGCAAAATCGCTAACAAGTAGACAATCTGCCCAGATTCACGAATGACAAAAGTAGAGCTCGATTGACTCAAGCTAGGGTGCTCCATAATTGCAAACAAGGACATGGATGGATAGAGCACTACAAGATTAACAAAACATCCTTACTGATCATCCTCAAAAGAGGCACGTGTCACTAGGAAACAACATGAACATATGGCATAATGAGATAAACAGCTCAAGGACTTAGTGGAAATGCTAAGTCCCTGAAATCAGCATTAACGAATGCACCACTTTGCAAGCTTGTGCTAGTCACCACACACATCACAAAAATACATGGGTTGCACCTCTGGATAGATGGCAAAGCATATAACAAAACTCACGTAGAGCTCAGGGGCATATCATGCACATAATAATCATGGCAAAAATGACAAATATCTAATTGGAGCAGCAGATCTGACAATTATCTCAAATAGCATTCTTCCAACAGCATTTCGGGCATCAAGATGAGCTCAAATGAAAATGATGCAATGAGATGAAATGATGTGCACTCTGAGACGAACATTTTGATATGATATATGCCCAAAACGGAGCTACGGATGCGGAGTTACGACATGATGAACATGGGCAAAAAATTAGGGGGAGAATGGAAAAGTCAACCGACGTTTGAATCCGGATCTAGGGTTCTTCGTCGGTTACTGTAGCACGTGGTCGGTGCGGTGGCGGATCCCACCGAAGAGAGCTCGCTGGCGGCTCGGGGAAGCGGGGGCCGGCCCGGATCTCGCCGGATCCGGGGTCGGGGCGGCGCTAAGGCGAGGCGGCGGTGAGGGTGCCGGCGGTGGGGCTCCGGCCGGCGTGGGCGGCGCGGCTGAGGAGCTCCGGCGGCGGCCGGAAATGGCGACGGCGGCGGGCGCTGCTGGCCGGCGAGGCGGCTCGGTCGCCGGAGCCGAGGAAGAGGCGGCGAGGCGGAGGAAGGCGGCGGGAGGAACCGGGCCTGGCGGCGAAAGCGGCGATGTGGGGCGGTTCCCGCCACGTGGCAGCGCGGGATTGGCGGCGGCGGATCGGGCGGACATGTCCGGCCGGACCGGACGTGTCCGGCGCGGCGCGAGGTGGTGGATCTAGGGTTTCGGGGGAAGGAGAAGGAGAGTTTCGGAGGGGTTCTTTAAATAGGCATAGAGGGAGCTAGGAGAGTCCAAATGAGGTGCGGTTTTCGGCCACGTGATCATGATCGAACGCGCTAGATGATGGAAAGGGTTTTGGTGGGTTTTGGGCCAAAATGGAGGGGTGTTGGGCTGCAACACACACGAGGCCTTTTCGGTCCCTCGGTTAACCGTTGGAGCATCAAACGAAGTCCAAATGGTACGAAACTTGATAGGCGGTCTACCGGTAGTAAACCAAGGCTGCTTGGCAAGTCTCGGTCCAATCCGGAAATGTTTAATCCCCACACACGAAAGAAAGGTAGAAATGATCACCGGAGAAGAACGGAGCGCCGGAATGCAAAACGGACAACGGGGAAAATGCTCGGATGCATGAGATGAACACGTATGCAAATGCAATGCACATGATGATATGATATGAGATGCATGACAACGACAACAACACACGGAGACAAAAACCCGAACCCGAGAAAATAAAATAACTTAACGCCGAAAACGGCAAGAGTTGGAGTACATATTTGGGAAAATCATATCCGGGGTGTTACATTGACAATCCTAAAGGTGCTAACAAAGTGTGCAAGCTCCAACAATCCATCTATGGAGTGGTGCAACCATCTCGGAGTTGGAATATATGCTTTGATAAAGTGATCAAAGCATATGGTTTTATACAGACTTGTGGTGAAGCCTGTATTTACAAGAAAGTAAGTGGAAGCACTACAACCTTTCTGATAAGTATATGTGAATGACATATTGTTGATCGAAATGATGTAGAATTTTCTGGAAAGCATAAAGGAGTGTTTGAAAGGAGTTTTGACCTCGGTGAAGCTACTTACATATTGAGCATCAAGATCTATAGAGATAGATCAAGACGCTTGATATATGTTTCAATGAGTACATACCTTGACAAGATTTTGAAGCAGTTCAAAATGGAACAGTCAAAGGAGTTCTTGCCTGTGTTGCAAGGTGTGAAGTTGAGTAAAGACTCAAAACCCGACCACGACAGAAAATAGAAAGAGAATGAAAAGTCATTCCCTATGCTTCAGCCATAGGTTCTATAAAGTATGCTATACTGTGTACCAAACCTAGTGTGTACCTCACCAAGAGTTTGGCAAGAGGGTACAATAGTGATCCAGGGGTGCATCACTGGACATCGGTCAAAATTATCCTTAGTGGAATAAGGATATGTTTCTCGGTTATGGAGGTGACAAAAAGTTCATCGTAAAGAGTTACGTGATGCAAGTTTTGACACCGATCTGGATGACTCTGAGTCTCAATCTGGACACATATTGAAAGTGAGAGCAATTAGCTAGAGTATCTCCGTGCAAGGCATTGTAGACATAGAAAAATTTGCAAAATACATACGGCTCTGAATGTGGCAGACTCGTTGACTAAATTTCTCTCACAAGCAAAACATGATCACTCTTTGGGTGTTAATCACATAGCGATGTGAACTAGATTATTGACTCTAGTAAACCCTTTGGGTATTAGTCACATGGAGATGTGAACTAATCACATAAAGATGTGTGCTATTGGTGTTAAATCACATGACGATGTGAACTAGATTATTGAATCTAGTGCAAGTGGGAGACTGAAGGAAATATGCCCTAGAGGCAATAATAAAGTTGTTATTTATATTTCCTTATATCATGATAAATGTTTATTATTCATGCTAGGATTGTATTAACCAGAAACTTGATACATGTGTGAATACATAGACAAACAGAGTGTCCCTAGTATGCCTCTACTTGACTAGCTCGTTAATCAAAGATGGTTAAGTTTCCTAGCCATAGACATGTGTTGTCATTTGATTAATGGGATCACATCATTAGAGAATGATGTTATGGATAAGACCCATCTGTTAGCTTAGCACTATGATCGTTTAGTTTGTTGCTATTACTTTCTTCATGACTTATACATGTTCCTATGACTATGAGATTATGCAACTCCCGAATACTGAAGGAACACTTAGTGTGCTATCAAACATCACAATGTAACTGGGTGACTATAAAGATGCTCTACATGTGTCTCCGATGGTGTTTGTTGAGTTGGCATAGATCAAGATTAGGATTTGTCACTCCGTGTATCGGAGAGGTATCTCTGGGCCCTCTCGGTAATGCACATCACTATAAGCCTTGCAAGCAATGTGACTAATGATTTAGTTGCGGGATGATGCATTACGAAACGAGTAAAGAGACTTTCCGGTAACAAGATTGAACTAGGTATTGAGATACCGATGATCGAATCTCGGGCAAGTAACATACCGATGACAAAGGGAACAACGTATGTTGTTATGCGGTTTGACCGATAAAGATCTTCATAGAATATGTAGGAACCAATATGAGCATCTAGGTTCCGCTATTGGTTATTGACCGGAGATGAGTCTCGGTCATGTCTACATAGTTCTCGAACCCGTAGGGTCCGCACGCTTAACGTTCAATGACGATCGGTATTATGAGTTTATGTGTTTTGATGTACTGAAGGCAGTTTGGAGTCCCGAATGTGATAACGAACATGATGAGGAGTCTCGAAATGGTTGAGACATAAAGATTGATATATTGGAAGGCTATGTTTGGACACCGGAATGGTTCCGGATGAGTTCGGGCATTTTCCGGAGTACCGGGAGGTTACCGGAACCCCTCGGGGAGTCAATGGGCCTTATTGGGCCTTAGTGGAAAAGAGGAGGAGGCGGCCAGGTGGAGGGTGCCCCCCAAGCCCAATCCGAATTGGGGTGGGGGGCCGGCCCCCCTTTCCTTCTCTCCCTCTCCCTCTTCCTTCTTCTCCTACTCCAACTAGGAAGGGGGGAAACCTAATCCTACTGGGAGTAGGACTCCCCCCTTGGGCGCGCCCTATGAGGGCCAACCCTCTCCTCCTCCCCCCTTTATATACGGGGAAGGGGGGCACCCCATAGACACACAAGTTGATTGTTTAGCCATGTGCGGTGCCCCCTCCACAGAATTCCACCTCGGTCATATTGTTGTAGTGCTTAGGCAAAGCCCTGCGTCGGTAACTTCATCATCACCGTCATCACACCGTCGTGCTGACGAAACTCTCCCTCAGCCTCAATTGGATCAAGAGTGCGAGGTATGTCACCGAGCTGAACGTGTGCAGATTACGGAGGTGCCGTGTGTTCGGTACTTGATCGGTTGGATCGCGAAGACGTTCAACTACATCAACCGCGTTTCATAATGCTTCCGCTTTCGGTCTACGAGGGTACGTAGACATACTCTCGCCCTCTCGTTGCTATGCATCTCCTGGATAGATCTTGCGTGATCGTAGGAATTTTTTTAAAATACTGTGTTCTCCAACACAAGCTCCTTGGACAATGTGTTATTATTCTCCGTGAGTACCTGGCGATATAACAATCCTTCAGTCAGTTGGGCCAGCTGCTTCAAATCTTGGAGGCTACGGGTATATTACCATGTTAAATTGTGTCAAATTGCACTTTCTTTGAGAACAGCTCAATAATTCCGGCAAGGCCTTCTCGAGCGGCCCGGATATAGGCATCTGTCGAATTCAGTGTGGTGAACTCTTGTTCGGACAAGGCCGGCGTACGCATGGCTTCCTTCAAGCAACGGTGATTCATCACGCTCTCCACTTCGGAATTTGTGACCGACACGTCATCCGAATCCACTTGAGGAGGCGGAACGGGCGCGACATTTGCTCGTGTCCTAATTGGCGAGTTTGGCACCGGATTAGTGGCAATTTGGCTAACTGGGCACTTTCCCACCGTTTGCCGTGTACTCCTCCTAAAAGATAAAGGAGAAACCCTTAAACAATCCAGACTCGTGCCTAGGCATGCATTAAGTACAATACCTCTTGGAAGACTGTGAAGCCTCCGCGGTACTCCTGGCTACTTTTCATTTTGAATGATGGCCTTGCGTGGGGGACGTCCTCGAAGAGTTACGGTCCTTGGAACGCCGATCCTGATGAAATCCAGATTAGTACAACAGGAAAGGATACAAATGAGGATCTCTTCTTAGGAAGCCTCTGAATACTCACAATGCAGAATGGGTAAAGGCAAGGGTAGTCGGCGATAATGGCCACTTCCGAACCATCATGACTCGCCTGATAGAATACCCCATCGTCAAATTATATATATATATATATATATATATATATATATATATATATATATATATATATATATATATATATATATATATATATGCGGATCCTCACAAAAGCCAGGATCCTTATCGCGATTATGATCCTCCGGCTGAGGAGTAGGACAGTGGACGTCCTCGATGATAACCCACAAGTATAGGAGATCACAACAGTTTTCGAGGGTAGAGTATTCAACCCAAATTTATAGATTCGACACAAGGGGAGCCAAAGAATATTTGAAGGTATTAGCAGCTGAGTTGTCAATTCAACCACACTTGGAGATTAATTATCTGCAGCAAGTAATCAGTAGCACAGTAATATGATAGTTTTGATAGTAGTGACAGCAGCAACGGTAACAGTAACAGTGATAGTAGTAATTTGTAGCAAGTGTAAGAGTGATGATAGCAGTAGTAATGCAGCAAAACCAATAAAGATAAATTCATAGGCATTGGATCGGTGACTTGTTGGATGATATTCATTATGTGACAATTATAACCTAGGGCGATACGGCACTAGCTCCAGTTCATCGATATAATGTAGGCATGTATTCCGTAAATAGTCATACATGCTTTATTAAAAGAACATGCATGGCATCTTTTGTCCTATCCTCCCGTGGCAGCGGGGTCCATATTGGAAACTAAGGGATATTAAGGCCTCCTTTTAATAGAGAACCGGAACAAAGCATTAACACATAGTTAATACATGAACTCCTCAAACTACGGTCATCACCTTGAGTGGACCCGATTGTTGTCACTCCGGGGTTGCCGGATCATAACCGTAGTAGGTGACTATAACTTGCAAGATCGGATCTGACACATGGATATAATGATGAATTCATAAAAGGTTCAGATCTGAAATCATGGCACCCAGGGCCAAAGTGACAAGCATTAAGCATGGCAAAGTCATAGCAACATCAATCTAAGAACATAGTGGATACTAGGGATCGGGTCCTAGCAAAACTAACTCGATTACATGATGAATCTCATCCACCTCACCGACCAGCGATCCTACGAAGGGATTACTCACTCCCCGTGGGGAGCATCATGGAATTGGCGATGGAGATAGGTTGGTGATGACGAAGATCGAAGATCCCCCTCTCCGGAGCCCCAAACAGACTCCAGATCTGCCCTCTCGAGGAAGAACGGGGCTTGGCGGTAGCTCCGTCTCGTGGATTGCGATAATTCTTTCTCCCTGATTTTTTCTACTGAAATAATATGAATTTATAGTATCAGGGGGTCATCAGTGGGGCCACCAGGTGGGTACAACCCACCTGGGCGTGCCAGGAGAGGGGGGCGCGCCCTGGTGGGTTGTGCCCACCCAGGTGCCCCTCTCCGGCAGGTCTTGGCTCCAGAAATTCTGTTTATTGATATAAAAAATCCTCAAAAAGTTCCGTTCCATTTCGAGAATTTTTTTTCTGCACAAAAACAACACCATGGTAGTTCTGCTAAAAACATCGTCAGTCCTGAGTTAGTTTCATTCAAGCCATGCAAATTAGAATCCAAAACAAGAGGAAAACCGTGAGAAAAAGTAGATACGTTAGAGACGTATCAACTCCCCCAAGCTTAAACCATTGCTTGTCCTCAAGCAATTCAGTTGATAAACTGAAAGTGAGAAAAAAAACTTTTACGAACTCTTTTGCTCTTGTTTGCATAAATAAGCTTAAACAGCACCCAGATTTTCAGCCAGCATTATAACTAACCATGTCGACAATAACTCTTAAAGATTATAATGATTCGTATCAATGACACAATCAACTAGCGAGCAATAATAAGATATCTCAAACAGCAACACGTTGTCAAAACAATCATGATATAACATGACAATAATGGTATCTCGCTAGCCCTTTCTGAGACCGCAAAACATAAATGCAGAGCACCTCCGAAGTTCAAGCAGCGACTAAACATTGTAATTCATGGTAGAAAAAATTCAGTCATGATGCACCCAACATTAGCTACACACAATGCATAAATCATGACCGCTATGATCTACTCAGTTTCTGGCGCTTGTCTATAGAAGGTGATGACACAATATAAAAGTAAATAGATAGTCCCTTCGCAGAGGGAAACAGTGATTTGCAGAGGTGCCAGAGCTCAATTTTTAAAACAGAGATAAATGAGATTTTGAGACATGCACACTTCTCATTCACTTCACGACCATCAGTTATCAACATCTTTCATGCTAAGCATGCTAGTAGCGGT
>NC_041382.1:670546427-670547703 GCF_002162155.2 Triticum dicoccoides | reverse complement strand
CTCCACCAACAATCACATTCCACGGCTTGTCCGAAACAACGGGTGCCGTCCAAACCAACAACAGTCCCGGGGGAGTTTCGTTTAATATTTGCATTTTTGAGTTAGGGACTGGAAATCCCCATTACCGCCCATTTCCTCGTGCGATGGTGAGTGAATAAACACTCGATTTGAGGATAACATGCTTAGCACGAAAGATATCGACCACCTCCTGTCGTTCCATGAACGATCCAGACACACAAAACTGATAATTTTTCTAGAAGTTTTTAGAGGTGGCACATGCAAATTTACTTAGGACGGCAGGGTAATACCGTATATAGGTAGGTATGGTGGACTCATCTGGAATAATTTTGGATTCAAGGTTTTTGATGTACAAGCAGAATCCCCACTTAGTACAGGCAAAGGCTAGCAACTTTAAGATTGGGAAGCGGACAACTAGAGAGCAACAACGATCATGACCAGGCATTATGCATAAGTAACATTGTACACTAGCATGAATAGGATATGAACACCATGAACATAAACATTATACAGGCTATGTTGGTTTTGATTCAACTACATGCATGAACATGTACCAAGTCAAGCCACTCGAACATTCATAGGATACCATATCATCATACTACATCACAATCATTTTAACGCTATGTTGATATCCAAGATAAATCATTATTAACTCCCAGCTACTTATGCATGGCATGAGAAACTATAATCTCTAATTGTCATTGCAAACATGTTTAATCATAACGGCCTGAATCATGGGCACTAGGTTAAACATATTTACACAGATAAGACAAGTCGATTTCATACCAGTTTCTCCTTGCCACGGCTAGCTCATCGAATATCATCATTATTGCCTTTCACTTGCACGACTGAATGATTGTTACGGAAGGAGTAAGGGAATCTTCAACACCGACCCTCAAACCGCCTGCATACGTCTGGACCACGCTGACGGCTGATCGGACGACGGAAGCCATCCAACGCGGGCCTGTATCGCTCTGCCGAGAGATCCGGATGTGTTTTCTCCCACAAACTAGAGACAAACGTGGGGGCTTTGAGGGCGCCCGGACCATTTCCAAGCCCACGTATGACCGCCCTGGCCCACCCCAAACCTTCCACCCGCCCCACACGTCACGTCACTTGTCGCGTCGCATTTCATGCCGGCTCACAACATGCAGCGGCCAGCATTGATGCTCGTGATTGACCGGACGGGAAGGCGGCGCAGACGGACGCGACCTCTCGGGCTTCGTAGCGTCCTGAGAAACCAACTCCGGCAGATGGG
>NC_041382.1:670532787-670546077 GCF_002162155.2 Triticum dicoccoides | reverse complement strand
CCTACGCGAGCGTCAGACAGCTGTCGAACAAGGCTATTGCGGCCCTTTGGCATCCTTACGCTACTGGAGGGACGACAATGGCAGCATGGACGCCAACGGCCGTGTGGCAGGACAGGGTGGTCATGCTTACGAGGTGATCGTTCAATATAGAGTTTAGTGTTTTTTAATATAGTTTTAGTAGAACAGTCAAAATATCATCTGTTTATGTGAATTATATTTGAATTTGAATAAAATCTATCCAATTTGAATGAATTTCGTCTGGGTTTTTCGTATTGTTGTCCAAATATATATGGATATTATTGGATGACGGCCTTCCGCATCTGTATCCATGGACTAGTCCCCTATCCGCGGACAGATACGGATTGTTTTTTACGGATTATCGTTGGAGATGTCCTAATAGTGTGATTATACGAGCATCAAACGGTTGAAGAGATGCCCGACGAGACAAGCATTCCAGTAAAGCGCACATGCATAACGATTCCCCCATCATCAATTCGGGTCAGCGTGGGCAACCGTTTGTCGTCGACATCTCGGCTACCCCACATATATTTTGTCCTCTGGCCCACACGCCACTGAGAGAGCACTCCAGCGACTCCAGCCCCGTCACGCGTCCACACCTCTCACGTGTGGAAAAAATATATAAAAAAACCCGAGCAGGTATACGTTCCTCTCGCCTCGTCCTCCCCACAAATTCCCGACCCTGCCAAATCCCAATCGCTTTTAACTTCGAGATTTTTATTTATTGTCCGCCTTCCCGGAACCGCAGCTGCCTCGCTGCCCCGGTGCTGCTGCTGCTGCTCCCCTCCCACCCGCCGCGCGCCGCCGACGCCTCCGCCGATGGACCGGGAACAAGGTAAGGCAGCGGCGAGCCTGCCGGATTTGGGAGCGACTGTGGCTAATTCTGGGGACGATTCCCGTTGGTGTGCAGTGACGGAGTTCCTGGGCCAGGTGCCGCTCCTGCAGTGCCTCCCCGGCTCCTCCATCCGCAGGATCGCCGAGGCCGTCCAGGTCAAGCACTACGGTGAGTCGCGCGCGCCGCCCCCCGTCCTTGTGCTGTAGCGCCCCCTAGATCGACCGGTCGGCCCACCGGGCTTGCCTGGTTCAGGCGAGCGCAGCCTAAATCTGGCTTGCCTCAGTTCAGAGTACTCTGTACTGAAGGATGCTCTCTGTGTCGGTCAGTGATGTCTGATGTGACTCCCATGATTTGTATTAGTTCACTGTACTTCAAACCGCGCACATGATTCTGTATGCATCTCATGATTCTGCACTGGCGTTGCGATCTGCATAAATAGAAAATTTTAACCATCGAGAGCAACTGCATGCAAATTAGGCTGCTAAAAAACTGGGCGCTGCATTTCAGTGCGTACCTATTAACTAGATGTTGTTTAGCCCTTGACTCTTCGGTGTATGCGCTTACCTGGAGTGGTGGTGATTTTGTATTCACTGATTGTGGTGTGGGGTCAAGTTGATTTATGCATCTTGTTTTCATGGTGGTATTTTGCAGAACCTGGTGATTATGTCGCCCGTGAAGGTGAACCCGTGGATGGCCTTTGCATCATATTGGATGGGCAGGTATTGGTCATGCTAGTTCTTGCTTCACTTATTTACAGAGACACCTTTCTTTGACAGAATGGCAGAGTTCATTATAATGCTGCTGTTCACTATGAGAGGTCCTGATTACTATCTGAAAAACAATACTATATCAGCAAATTTGAATGGGTTGGGTGCTTCATTTTCGGCATTACAGATAGATGATCATTCGTTGGCCTACTCGTAGGCTTGTAAATAACTTTTTTCTATTTGTCATCAATGCATCGATAAGCGAGGCTTTTTGCGATTTCTCAAAATGATGAAACATAATTCGTTACAAGAACTATTTTCTTTCTAAGTTGCTGGGAAATCATGCAAAGAAAAGAGTGATGTTCAATTTCTCTATCGTTGGTTATTTGCATTCCTGCTCTGGGGGAAAGACTAAACCTGAGTTTTATAGTTCCAGACCTTCAGAGTAAAATTCCTATCTCAACAGCCAAGAAAGTATTGCTCTATCAAAGAATTCTTTAATTTGAAAGACATTGTCATTATCTTGCAGGCTGAAGTTTCTGCTCCTGCAAACACAGAAGAAGCAAACCGTCCAGACTATGTGTTAAATAAGTATGACTACTTTGGTTACGGTAAGACATCTCTATACATGATTTTAGTTTTGTTATGGACAGTATCTATTTTCATCATGTATGTCCATATTTTGCTTGAAAAGACTAACAGTTTGTATTTCATGTATTTTTTTGGATAACTCCTAATGTTTTGTATTGTTTTATAGGGACCAATAGTTCTGTACATCAAGTAAATGTTATTGCGGTGACAAAGGTATAATTTTCCATATTCTGTTTTCTAACTTGATATTTTATTAGCTTTAGGATTTCCGTTTGCAGTGATATTAGCTGATGGCTTTTCCAAATCCAATAGTTGGCTTTAGCTTATTGTTATTCATGTATTGCAGCTGTCCTGCTTTGTATTGCCAAGTCAATATGGACATCTGCTGCAAACCAAGACAATTTGGAATGCAGAAGAAACACCTGAAAGCCATTCATTGATGGAACAAATTTTACATTTAGAGAAATTAGAGGTATGTCTAGATAGATGTATGCTTGTATCTATGATATTTCTATTTTGTCAAGGTATCATGTCTCAGTTTGCTCACTGTACTGGAGGAATGATGATCAGGCATACTAATTGCTTAAATCGTAACATTTATGCTATGTCTGCTAACTTTGATTTAATATCATCGTTGGCCATTGTATTTTATTGACATTTCCTAAAAGAAAGAAATACAAGAGCAAATTTGGCAGTTTCAGTTTTGCATCTCATGGTCTACAAGTTAAAGAGACAAGCATGCTATCATAATAATTTACAGTTTACTTCCTGATCTTGCTTACCTTAATTCTTATCTATTTTGTAGGTTGATATCTTTCGTGGATTTACTTTGCCAGAAGCTCCAACTTTTAATCAAGTTTTTGGAGGACAATTGATTGGGCAGGCATGCTTCAACCACTCTCTTAGTTGCTGTCATCTATATCTGCCAACTGCATGTATTTGACCGCCTCATTTCTATGCTCTGGAGGGATATCCTAGTTCCTATATTTAAGTATGAATATGTGAATCACCGAGTCAATGCTAAAAGGAAGCTTCTTAAGCATGCTTCTGAATTCCCTCAACTTTTAGAAACATATAGTTCACATGTATGAGTATCTCCACAAGAAACAGTTCAGTAACAGATATACATTTTATGTTTGAATAATGCAATCAACTTTCTTCAAGACAGCTCTGTTGCATTGTTGTTGGCGATGTTTATCCTTTTGGTATTTTCTTTCATAATGTGTTATCAACCTTATTGCTAATTAGCTTCTTCAATGAAATTAAGTTATCAAAGTTGTTCACATAAATGTTCCTTTTGAATGCCTGTACGAATTCATTTGAATTAAGACCAGAAGATCCAGAATTCACCTTTGTGAACTCGCTTGGTGATTATAGATTTCTAGGAACTCTTTATATTTTTATTTGAAGTTCTGAACTCGGGACAAGATCAAATAGAAATCTTCTTTGTCATGGTTGCTGTTAACTGTAGATTTTTTAATACAATACTTGGAACCCAGGTAAGTCTCAGCTTTTCTGTTATTTAAATGGTGTTCACTCAAGATATCAAATGGAAACCAGTCAGTTTTTTTTTTCATTATCAAATGAAACCAGCAGTCCATACATCAGCTCACTTAGGGAGCAGTTCAGCAGAAAGAAAAATAGCTAGACAGAAAGGTTTTAGAACATAACACAGGCAGTAAAACTAGTCAGTATTTGACACTGTATGAACCTTATTCTGATTCAGTTATTTGTGTTTGGTTAAAAAGCACTGCTTGGTCAGTGGTCATCATAACTCACTCCCTACACTCCCATACAAGAGAAAAAACATTTACTGTAAAACTGACTAGTTTTCACTATAAAGGGGGGTAGAATAAAAGCTTTGCCCATCATTGCCAATGGTTTTCACTATGTCTTAACCTTCATGCAGGCACTAGCAGCAGCATCCAAGACTGTCGATTGCCTGAAACTTGTGCATAGTCTGCATGGAATTTTTCTAATAGCAGGAGACAATAACAGTAAGAATATTATAAACTTTGTGTTCATTTTGTCCATAACAGGGGGCAAGCAGAAACTAAAGTCTGGCCTATAATTATCAGTACTGTACTCGTATTAATGCCCTGTTCTGTAATTATCCTTTTAAGTTTTGATCGTTAATGCATTATCCTTTTGTTCAAACAAAACTATGTTTATATCTGTCTTTGTTATGTCCTCTGCTATATAGTGCCAATAATATATCAAGTGCATCGGGAGCGTGATGGAACCAGCTTTGCCACCAGAAAAGTGGAGGCAAAGCAGAAAGGCCTTGTTATGTTCACTTTAATTGTTTCTTTCCAGGTGATTATCTTTAAAGTTGTATAAATAATTATAGCAGAATAGTTAGGCAAGTTTTAGTTATTTTTAACACTCCCAGTGATATAACCAGGGGAAGCGTGTACCTTGTTCATGTTGAGAATATTAGACAGTAGCTCAAACGACAGTTTTGTACCTAGTAGCTTCCGAAATGTTGTGTCAAATAGTTGTTCCTTAGTTTATTAGTGTTTAAACCCCCTAAACTATATCATCTGTCCAAACTCTTCTGCACAAAAAATGAAAAAAAGGAGTGCCAGACTGAACAGAGAATTGTGTTCACTATCTCAATACTAGGTTCATATGTTCCTAAGAGGTTTCCATGATAATCAAATCAAGCATGAATAGACATACTATACAAAGTTTTAAGTTATTAAATTTTAAACCCAGAGTTGTTTTGCTCTATCCGCTGCCAATAGATCAATTCAATTATTTGTCCCAAACAACAATCAGCATATATGTATCAAAGTGAAGTAATAAATTTGTCCAAGAGTACAACTAGCGAAATGATACTACTAGGCGATACATTGGAGGATCAGCCCCACTAAAGTAATCTACTATACAAAGAAGAAAGGGTGTCTAACTTCTGTTCTGGTTCTTTTGCAGAAGGAAGAATTAGGGTTTGAGCATCAGGCTGCAATCATGCCTGTCGTTCCTCCTCCAGAACAGGCAAGGATTTTTGTCACTTTCCTCTGATGCCCTTGGGGAAATAGTCTTGGAACTAATAAGTAATCAAATGCAGCTCCTGAATATGGAGGAGATACGGGAAAGAAGACTCACTGATCCACGGTTTCCGATGTAAATTTTCTTGAGTACGAATCGTATGTTTTGCTAGTTGGCTAAACTAACTGTTTTAACTTAAAAATATTCACCTTAAGATGCAACATCTTCTGAACTGTTAGAAAAGCATGATTGTTTATGTGTTTATTAGTTTTCAAGTGGATCCCCCATTCTGGTAATGGCACTAGTTCGATGACACATTTGGAATAACAGTAATAACAACAATTAAGCCTTTAGTCCCAAAAAAGTTGGCGTAGGCTAGAGGTGAAACCCATAAGATTCATTTAGAATATCATAATTATATACTTCTTAAGCTTCAGTTGTCATATGAATATGACAGTACATTCATTTCTTTATCACATGCTGTCATACCTGAGTCCTGACAGTTCAGTAATCTGCAGGCAATATAGGAACTCAGCTGCCAAGAAAAAGTTTGTACCTTGGCCCATTGAAATGAGGTTCTGCCAAGATTCTAAATCTCAACATGAACCAAGGTAAGTTTGCGATGAAATTTTTTTGCGGCCTTGAGATTCACTAATCATTTGTTTCTTCGTGGCTCACGGATCTTTTTAGATAGAAATTCTAAGCTTCAGTATAGATTCTCCAGACTAATATTTTTTACATAGATCGTATTGCAATATATGTTTTTCTGATTCAGTAATGCATCTGATTCTTTTCAGCCTGCATTATTGGTTTAGAGCTAGAGGAAAACTTTCGGATGATCCAGCTCTGCATAGGTTGGCCATTTATCGCTGTACATTGGTCATACTTTGAACAGCTGGATATGCTGATGACATTATTCTATGGTATTACAGATGCGTTGTAGCATATGCTTCGGATCTACTATATTCAGGCGTCAGCCTAAATCCGCACCGGAAGAGGGGTTTGAAGACATACTCTCTCAGTCTTGATCACTCGTATGTTTCAAGAGTCATTATCGGGGTTTTTAATTTGCCACATTCGTCCCACCAATAAATGGTCTCTTTTCTGTTGCCTGTTAATGTTTTGCAGGATGTGGTTCCACAAGCCTGTGAAAGCTGATGACTGGTTGTTATATGTGGTAAGCTATTGGCTTGTATCTTCAATCGATCATGATAGAAATAAAATTTGTTCAAGAGGCTCTCATCTCAATGTCATCTTCCCTTCATGAACACAGATCGACAGCCCATCCGCACATGGTGGTAGGGGATTCGTCACCGGACGTATGTTCAACCGGCAAGGAGAGGTATGCACATTAATTTCATTCTTTCAAAGCTCCGACTGTGGTGCTGCTTACTCCCTCCGATCCAAAAAAGTGTGTTTTGAACTAAAACTGAACTAAAGCCACGACACTCTTTTTGATTCGTAGGGAGTACTATTTTTCTCATATAAAATAAATTCCATAAATTGTCAGCTCATCGTGTTACTATTTTTCTCATCTAAAATAAATTCCATAAATTGTCAGCTCATCGTGTCGCTGACCCAAGAGGCGTTGATTAGGAGGGCCAAGACACCCGGGCAAACCCCAAGGCCGAAGCTTTGAGATGTGCAGAAGAGCCATGCCTGTACTTTAATATTTTCTTTCCCCTTGCTGTCCCGTATTTTTATCTTATATAGTACACGGAGACAATGGTGAGATTTATGCATAGGAGTACAGCTTACAGCTTGAATTTGGCACACATGCTTATTGTGAACGATTGTATCCTCGCATGCTGATTCACATTCAGGTTTTCCTTTGCATATGTGGATGGCAATTGCCATCAAACACGCCGCACATGAATGTAGACAGATGTACCTCAAATTCGAAGTTTTGTAATCCTGAGGTCATGTAGTACCATTTCAAATATCTGTTCCACGCTCAATTTAAAGTCTCGGGCCTCATGCGAAGAAGTTAAATATATTGCGCCTATTCCACGCATCTGTTAAATTGGCGAAACTATTGATGATGTGATGCTATCCTATACTTGTGACACTATCCTATACTAGTTAAATGCCCGTGCGTTGCTACGGGGCATGATGCATGTAAATGAATTGATTAGATTATTTAGTGGCATAGATACGTAAATGATGAAAATGAATGGTGTCATGGGCCGCATTTCTCATTTCACATTGGTCAGCAATATGAAATTATATGTTCTCACAATGTTGTAATTTCTTCTTCACCTGAAGGTCCACAGAAGTAATAGCCATGGTCTCCATCTTGAAAGCGTCAATTTTAGAACATGACATTCGTAGGGGTCAAGAGGAAGTTGTTGCATGGGGACACTGAATTTGTTGAGTTTATGTTGATAAATGAAGTGTGAACTATAATTCAAAGGAAGACGCTCACTTCGCTGCATGTTGACTGTCGTTCATTTTATGTTGGCAATATAAGTGTGACCCATATCGCGACCAGGAGTAGATTCCAATTCTGATGCTTCTTAGGTAAGTATTTAGTTGGTTTAGAAAATGCAAATGAATATGTCAAAAGAAAAGAATTTCTCAAGTCATGCTATATAGGCAATAGTAATTGTTTACATGCCAACTTAAAATAAGTAACATGTGTGCGCCGACTAACGACTAATATAGGTAGCTAATGGCAAATAATAGTTTATGTTTCTTACAAAAACATATCGTGAAATAACAATAATAACAACCAACTACAAAGGATCAGATTTCTAACTTGGAATGGGGCAAAGAAACATCTCAGTAAAAGTTTTGACCTTGGAATTAAATTAAACATTTCCACAATCATGAAAAATGGTGAACATGACACAAGAAATATCTCCAAACTTTCTTTCGGGTGCATATAACTGTTTGTAGTACAATTAGGCATCTCAATGTAGTACAATTTTGAATTTGAAAACCTGAGAGAACGAATTGCTAAGCTCAGTTCTCTCTAAAAAAGTCAAAGGCTTCCTTCCCACCAAAGCTTTTCTGCTATCTACACAATCATATATGAGATGGTTTTGCAGAACATGTATCCTAAGATCGTTAAGGAGCCATTCAGTCAGTACTCATAAGCCTAACTCATGCCTCCACGAGTCCTTTACTACGTCTTTTCTTCTTCCTGACCTTCCCCTCCTTTGCACCTGCTCGACCTTTCTCTTCGACTTTGGTTTCTATTCTCATGAAAATTGGCTTTGGTTCCATCATTGCCTGGCCTGCTTTAAGGGCTCCCCATTTGGTATCATACTACAGGACAGTTAACATAGGTTTGTAAGCAAATTGTGCCATAGGGAAATCTTGATATTAAAGATTTTCTATTTAGTTTTTTTATCATTAGTTTGCTGTATCAAGAAAAACAAAGGAATTGCAGGTGGTTTTAAGATAGAGCATCCTTATTGAGATGACTTAGATCAGGGAGGAGAAGATGCACAAACTCGCCTTACAAAAAACAGACGGGAAAGATCATGAACATTGTTGTCTTTCTATTGACGAAGAATAAAATAGAGCATCGGGAAGATGATAAATAGAAGAGAAGCAAATTGTCTTGCAGTCGATAGGAACCATTTGGAACTTACAACTTGGATGCTGGGAGATGGACATCTATTTTTTTTTCTCTGGTTAAAATTGGAATTGGGAGTCTAGATGTGTTATATAAGAACATAAATGTTTTCTAGTAAGTTAAGAAATGAAATGTTACAACATGGCTGCATTGTTAAGGTATAGTGAAGCACAATAATGTTGATTCATTCAGCAACATATTAAAATCTCAGACCAAGTTCAGGTGGCTTATAACCTTCTTATGGGACATGGACCCACTATATGAATGTGCTATACATTGTCATCAATGCATTACTCAGGTGCTAGATTAACATTAAAATTTCCATGCAAATGAACTGAATCGCGTACCAAAGTCAGGGGAATTTCGAATTAGAACTCTATATATTTATTCAAGCATATATGAAAAAAATGGAAAATCAGTCCAAAATATAGATAAGAGTGTGTCCGTTTGTGAGTCAAACGATCGATTTCTCGTATATTTTTTTGGAAAAATGTGATGTTCTGCAATAACATGAGAGAAGTTTGGAGAGGTTGAAAGCAATGAGGAGGTGAATCAATTCGATGCGTAGAGGAGTGAAGAGTCAAGTCGAACTTTCAATACCAGAAGCAGTTTCAGTGCAATCAACACTAAGACCATACTGGACTTTGTGGTGGCAAAAATAATTTATTTATTTAAGATAAAGATTATATGTCCTATTTACAATCTTCATAAAATAATAGGTTATTTGGTAAGTTTGCTGATAGGAATTTTGTGAGAGCTTTTGCAGAGCACTGTTCGACGAAGTAGTTTTAGTGGCATGGCATGCATATACAAATACACTATTTTGCTTCGTAGAACGCATGAAGCTGGTAATTTGCTGAAATCAGATTTAGCTAGTAGTATTTGGATCATTATCAAAGTACAAAACTCATTGCTAGACATATTAGAGTCACTAAATGGGCTCTCTGATATTCCAACTGAATGCCTAACTTATCATATTTTCAATAAGTAGCAGCTATACTCAACTCTGAAACTGTAAATAAAAAAAACGTATGTATTATTTAAAATACACCAATGAAATATGGATCCCATAGCTACAGTTGCAGGAAAACTTTCATATAAATGAAATGTATTTAAAAAGCCTATCTAGTTCCGTTCTCAAACTCAAAAAGAACCATATAAGCAGAAACATGTACAATTCAACTGAACCATACATCTATCTTAATATTTGCACGGCAACAATGTTAAAATCTTACTACAAATCAACCAAGAAAAGTATACCATATTGCACTTGATTTAGATAGATCTAAGAAACAGGTAAATCTGAAATGTCAAATGTATAGGAAAATATTTGGGGTCAAGAATCTACCTCCCTTAATTCTGGAGGACAAAATTAGTAGTTGTACCCTACAGATAATCTGATATTTCAACAACATTCAAATACTCTCCACACTAATAGTAGTTGTAAAGATCCTATAAACGTCAGGGTGAACTGGTTGGTCGGTGGTTCATTTGTGGATGTGGAGAACACATGTATACTGCAGGGTGCCACTGAATGCGATGCAGATCAACCAAAGCTTGTTCTTCTCCGCTTCCTAGAACACATAATCTAGTCAAGAGCAGTCCATTCCATTCTATGTGGTTGGAAAACAACAACTTTGTGATTATTTGTAACATGCTATGCATCTAAACCAACAAACATACAACTACGAAAATATTGGTACAATGAAAATTATTCATTAGCTCTTCTCAAAGATCATTTCCTCAAATTTGAGGCTATGCATTGGGAAAATATAGATTTAAAAAAATCAAGCAAGAAGTGCACTTTGGTCATGTAAAATCATTTATAACCTAGGAAGGCAGATAATATATAGATATAATGGAGAAATGGAAAACATTTCAAAATTGGTCATTCCTATGCGTGTATACAAACTTAGTTCTAGTAGTACCTAAAATCAGTCGATGGGCTGTGGCGGTATATAAAAGACAAAGGTGACCCCTCAATACACATTTGCATAGAGCTTCTCTATGCAAACGGCCACTGGGGCGCAGCAGTGTGCACTGTGACTACCACATTACACACAATTTTCTTTCTTAACCATGTGCAATGAGATTATCAATGCATACCAGTTATTATTGGGCAGAAAGTAAGCCCTGCATTCAGCAAATACCAGACATTCACAACATGACCCATCCTGTTTAAGTTTGAACTGATAATTTTGAGTTCCTCATATGCCATGCTTGCCCCACAATTACCGTGCTATACCTCAATTAGCTCTGAAAAGTATTCATGTTGCTAAAACTGAAAAGACTGATAATCACAGTGCTAGAAATACTACCATAACAAATTACTTCTTTGATACACATATTGGTAAGTTGTTATTATATAGTGTTCAGTAAGATTATCTTAGTTGATATCCGATAACTTCTGCTTAATATATGAGCATCATAATGTTCCGAATGCTGACCACATTGTACATCGTATGAGAAAACAGCTAGCAGGAGAATTAAGAGTATATTGCTATTACACAGGCTTCACAATCAGTAGGCAACGTTAGCCTATCGCACATTAATATATTAGAACTACGGGTGACAAAACAGGAACATGTACCGCCTTGCCTTTCACATATAATGTTCAGAAACGGGTTACCAAAGAGTACACAGCCTGGAGAAGTGAGCAAAATAGCCACACACTGACACACACACACACACACACACACACACACACACATTGATTAAATACATCTGAACAAAATGTTACTCCCTCTGCCTAAAAATGTAAGACATAAAAAAATGGTACTACTTGAATCAGGCTATTTCAACGCCAACATGTTACATTTTGAGACAGAGGGAGTACATCCATAGTGTAAATGTCAATGCTTTGTCAGTAATAGATCCCGCCTAAGTACTACTTGAATCAGGCTATTTCAACACCAACATGTTAAAAATGGTACAATTGCTGAGTGAGCAAGCAGCCCACGCGTAATAGATAAAACAGAAGCACGATATCAACGCTACCGCCTTCTTTGGAAAACAGGATGTATGTTCAAATTCAACTGCTCCACCTTCTCCATACGAGCAACACATTCATTCATTCTCTCAAGCACCTTAGGCATCGCCGCGATATTTGCCTCGGTCTTGGACTTGAACAACTTTAGCTTTTCAGTAATATTTTGTTCAGCTTCGGCGTGCGAGGTTCCAACGGCAGGTTGTGCTTCAACTGGAACTTCTGCAATATCCATAATGGTGTCAGCCTTGGTGTACTACCATTTTTCTGTAAATTGTCACTGCATTACTATACGTTTGCCCTTTATTCATGCCATGACAACTGATGTTTAATCTATCATGGTTGCAAAGTAGCAGCCTGAGCTTGTAGTCAGGTATTTTTCGAGTAAATAACAGCAAAATTCGTAGGGGCTGACTTCTGAGTTCTGATGATGTGACACACATATTTAGTTGAATTTGCAAAGGAGAAAACAGGGCGAGAAAAATAGCAGTCCACTTTTTTAGCTTTCGCATTTGAAAGGGCAAATAATTCTGGGTTACAGTTATCTCAGCAATTGCCGACCAGATAACAAACCCAGCTAAAACCACAATGCATCCAATCAGGATTCACTCTGCCAGCTCACGCCTTATAAAATAACCATGCAACATGTTTTCTTACACATAATATATGTCAAACTTTACATAATTCCCCGTCACTCACAGTAAAACACAACAATCCTGTAAGGTCAAATGATAAATTGCCAACATTTCGTTTCTTAACTGAACTAAGTTGAGATTACCATAAGAAGAAATAAGCATGAATTTCTAGGTTCTGTTTCACGCTGCAGTCGGTTATGATGATCATGTCTGCCTAACAAAATTACGCCTATTTTGCTGTTTGGCTAACAAAGCTTCTCTCTGTTTTCGTGGTTATATTTCCACGACTGATTATAAAGTTAGTTCTGCACAACACAACAAAGCTTAGCAAGCACAAGCTGAGCCTTAGCAAATATTGTCAACTACAAGTGGCAATCAAATAACTTACCTAGACTAGAAATCAATGATTCCTATGATTATTTGAGGAAAAATTGTGCAAACAGAAACAAAACCCTCCCTCCGTTTCTCTCAATAGCTCAAGAGTGTCAACATAGATCCAAAATGCTGGCTTTTACCCATGTCTCCCTATTCCCAAGCCCTGACTAGCAGTAAATCACAAACGGGGGCATTTTTCTATGTGTACTTCAAGCACTACCGGCAAATCATACAAATCTCCAAAATGGGGACGAATTAACCGGAAACCCTAGTACCGGAGAGAGGCCGGAAGCGCGCATACCGACGAGGCAGGCGGGCGGGCGGAGGGCGACGAGGCGCGATACTGTCGCGTCGATGAAGCGGGCGGCGGCGTCACGGCGGTGCTCGAGTATCCGGCGGCCCAGATCGGCCACCTCCCTCTCCAGCTCCTCAATGTCCTCCTCGTCCGCCGCCTGGTCCGCCCCTAAGGAGGTGGAGGAGGAGGGGACGGCGGAAGATGCAGGGGCCTTGCGCTTTAGGCGGTTGGGCGTTGCTCCGGCTTGGCTCGGCGACGGCGAGCGCCCCGCCAT
>NC_041382.1:670490384-670532416 GCF_002162155.2 Triticum dicoccoides | reverse complement strand
GCGATTCAATTTTGGCAGATGGGAGGTGGGACCCGCATTGAAGTTAGCTCGCTTCTCTCTTCTTCTAATGAATCTGAAGAGGGGTCGCTTCTGAAATCTCGAATTCAAATGAAATTGGGCAGAGCAACTCACACAATGTCATTTGAACGGAGCCCCTCTCTCAACCCTAGCCGCCGCCAAGTTTCCCCCTCACGCCGCCGCCATGTTCCCTCCCTCTTCCCCATCTCGCGGCAAGAGGAGTGGCGGTGACATCGACGAGATGGTGGCGGTGATGGCATGTTGGAAAAAAGGTATTTTCCTACCTCAAAGATGTATGATCTGTCATCGAAAAGATCCCGTGAGAGTTTGTGTCCCCGGATCTGTTGTCTCTCTTCATATCTTGGCAGTTGATGTGTCCTCCGAGGAGAGCAATTTGACAAACCATTGACGCGATGACTTCGACATTTTTTTCTGTATCCTTTTGCGGCATGGTTCGATTTTTTCAACCGTTTTGACCAATGATGATGGATTGCAAGCTTGTTTTGCATGCGGTGACGCTTCAACCGATGCTTCTTCGGTGACTTCTAAATCTCGTCCCAAGGGGGTGAGTGGCTATTGTTGTTTGTAAAGCATGATATGACGAAAGTGTTTGCAGGCGTCCTTTTTTATATAATTGGGTGTAATTTTTTCAACCTGCGATGGGTGGCATATAATCGAAAGAAGAAGAGAAAGGCTAGTACGTTTTACAATGTAATTTTATTTTGTATTCGTCGGTTTGTGTCCAATTGTCATTCATATATTGATTATTGTTTTTCTAATAAATATCAGATGTAAGATGCCTTTTAGCTTTGAAAAATAAAAATCTGACAACTTTGAAGATCATGACCGCTTAATCCCAATGTGATGATTATGAAATAATGAAAATGGAAGAAACCAGGACAGATTTTGAATAAGATTGTGTTCACATATATTCCATCCATCTGGAATGTAAAGTGTATTTTGTTTTGGCTAAAACAACATTCAGCATCTCCAACAAGTTCCCCTTCCCATATAAAAAAAACTTGATTACGCCAAGCTGAGACAAAAAAAATTGTGTCAACGGTTTGTAAACGCGAAAAAAATTAGGGGACACATATAATCAGCCCAAACTCCCTTCTAGAGGAAAAAAACCTTCCCCTAAATTTGGCGGGAGGCAACCGTTGAAGTTTCATGTTGCCTCCACACCAGCCGCCCCATCGCGCCACCTCGCCCCGTTATGCTGCCCGGTCGCCTCGGCCCATCGCTGCCTCTCCACGCAGGGTCGGCCGCCTCGCACCCTCCTCTCCAAGCCACGCGCCCCGAACTCACCAAACCACCCCTGTGACGCCCCCGATTCAATCGTACACTAATCGTACACGTAAACGTGTATGATCAAAAGCAGGGACTCACGGGAAGATATCACAACACAACTCTAAACACAATTTAAAGTCATACAAACATTATATTACAAGCCAGGGGCCTCGAGGCTCGAATACAAGTGCTCGATCACAGGCGATTCAGCGAAAGCAATAATATCTGAGTATAGACATAAGTTAAACAAGGTGCCATAATATGGCTAGCACAAACTGGGATACAGATCGAAGAGGCGCAGGCCTCCTGCCTGGGATCCTCCTGTTGGGGAACGCAGTAATTTCAAAAAACATTCCTACGCACACGCAAGATCGTGGTGATGCATAGCAACGAGAGGGGAGAGTGTTGTCTACGTACCCTCGCAGACCGTAAGAGGAAGCGTTATGACAACGCGGTTGATATAGTCGTACGTCTTCACGATCGACCGATCCTAGTACCGAAAGTATGGCACCTCCGGGATCTGCACACGTTCGGCTCGGTGACGTCCCACGAACTCATGATCCAGCAGAGTGTCGAGGGAGAGCTTCGTCAACACGACAACGTGATGACGGTGATGATGATGCTACCGGAACAGGGCTTCGCCTAAGCACCGCTACGATGTGACCGAGGTGGATTATGGTGGAGGGGGGCACCACACACAGGTAAGAGATCAATGATCAACTTGTGTGTCTATGGGGTGCCCCCTCCCCCGTATATAAAGGAGTGGAGGAGGGGGAGGGCCGGCCCTCTATGGCGCGCCCTGGAGGAGTCCTACTCCCTCCGGGAGTAGGATTCCCCCCTTCCCTAGTTGGACTAGGAGAGAAGGAAGGGGAGAGAGGGAGGAAGGAAAGGGGGGCGCCGCCCCCCTTCCTAGTCCAATTCGGACCAGAGGGGGAGGGGCGCGTGGCCTGCCCTAGCTGCCTCTCTCTCTCTCTCTCCACTAAAGCCCATTAGGGCCCATATACTCCCCGGGGGGTTCCGGTAACCCCCCGGTACTCTGGTATATGCCCGAACTCACTCGAAACCTTTCCGATTTCCAAACATAGGCTTCCAATATATCAATATTTATGTCTCGACCATTTCGAGACTCCTCGTCATGCCCATGATCACATCCGGGACTCGGAACAACCTTCGGTTCATCAAAACACACAAACTCGTAATACCGATCGTCACCGAACGTTAAGCGTGCGGACCCTACGGGTTCGAGAACTATGTAGACATGACCGAGACTCATCTCCGGTCAATAACCAATAGAGGAACCTGGATGCTCATATTGGCTCCTACATATTCTACGAAGATCTTTATCGGTCAAACCGCATAACAACATACGTTGTTCCCTTTGTCATCGGTATGTTACTTGCCCGAGATTCGATCGTCGTATCTCAATACCTAGTTCAATCTCGTTACCGGTAAGTCTCTTTACTCATTCCGTAATACATTATCCCGCAACTAACTCATTAGTTGCATTGCTTGCAAGGCTTAAAGTGATGTGCATTACCGAGAGGGCCCAGAGATACCTCTCCGATAATTGGAGTGACAAATCCTAATCTTGATCTATGCCAACTCAACAAGTACCATTGGAGACACCTGTAGAGCACCTTTATAATCACCCAGTTACGTTGTGACGTTTGGTAACACACAAAGTGTTCCTCTAGTATTCCGGAGTTGCATAATCTCATAGTCATAGGAACATGTATAAGTCACGAAGAAAGCAATAGCAATATAATAAACGATCGAATGCTAAGCTAACAGAATGGGTCAAGTCAATCACATCATTATCTAATGATGTGATCCCGTTAATCAAATGACAACTCATGTCTATGGCTAGGAAACTTAACCATCTTTGATTCAACGAGATAGTCAAGTAGAGGCATAGTAGTGACACTCTGTTTGTCTATGTATTCACACATGTACTAAGTTTCTGGTTAATACAATTCTAGCATGAATAATAAACATTTATCATGATATAAGGAAATATAAATAACAACTTTATTATTGCCTCTAGGGCATATTTCCTTCACCTCCTAACTACTCCTAGTCGCCGGCGGCCTGCACGTAGAAGAAGGCACCCTCGTTGTAGTAGGGGTCGTCGCCGACGGCGGCGTCTGGCTCCTGGGCTCCAACATCTGGTTGCGGCATCCGAGAAGAAAGGAAAAAGGGGGAAAGGGGGAGCAAAGCAACCGTGAGTACTCATCCAAAGTACTCGCAAGCAAGGATCTACACTACATATGCATTGGTATCAATGAAAAGGATAGTATTTGTGGACTAAACTATAGAATGCCAGAATAAGAGGGGGATAGCTAGTCCTATCGAAGACTATGCTTCTGGCAGCCTCCATCTTGAAGCATGTAGAAGAGAGTAGCAAGTGCAGCATCAAGTAACAATGCATAGCATAATCCTACCCGAAGATCCTCTCCTTGTCGCCCTGTGAGAGAGCGATCACCGGGTTGTATCTGGCACTTGAAAGGGTGTGCTTTATTAAGTATCCAGTTCTAGTCGTCATAAGGTCGGAAGACAACTCTGGGTCATCCTTTTACCGAGGGACACAGCTATTTGGATAGATAAACTTCCCTGCAGGGGTGCACCTGAAGGAAATATGCCCTAGAGGCAATAATAAAGTTGTTATTTATATTTCCTTATATCATGATAAATGTTTATTATTCATGCTAGAATTGTATTAACCGGAAACTTAGTACATGTGTGAATATATAGACAAACAGAGTGTCACTAGTATGCCTCTACTTGACTAGCTCATTGAATCAAAGATGGTTAAGTTTCCTAGCCATAGACATGAGTTGTCATTTGATTAACGGAATCACATCATTAGAGAATGATGTGATTGACTTGAGCCATTCCGTTATCTTAGAATTCAATCGTTTAGTATATTGCTATTGCTTTCTTCATGACTTATACATGTTCCTATGACTATGAGATTATGCAACTCCCGAATACCGGAGGAACACTTTGTGTGCTACCAAACATCACAACGTAACTGGGTGATTATAAAGGTGCTCTACAGGTGTCTCCAATGGTACTTGTTGAGTTGGCATAGATCAAGATTAGGATTTGTCACTCCGATTGTCGGAGAGGTATCTCTGGGCCCTCTCGGTAATGCACATCACTTTAAGCCTTGCTAGCAATGCAACTAATGAGTTAGTTGCGGGATGATGTATTACAGAATGAGTAAAGAGACTTACCGGCAACGAGATTGAACTAGGTATTGAGATACGATGATCGAATCTCGGGCAAGTAACATACCGATGACAAAGGGAACAACATATGTTGTTATGCGGTTTGATCGATAAAGATCTTCGTAGAATATGTAGGAGCCAATATGAGCATCCAGGTTCCTCTATTGGTTATTGATGGGGGATGAGTCTCGGTCATGTCTACATAGTTCTCGAACCCGTAGGGTCCGCACGCTTAACGTTCGGTGTCGATCGGTAATATGAGTTTATGTGTTTTGATGTACCGAAGGTAGTTCGGAGTCGCGGATGAGATCGGAGACATGACAAGGAGTCTCGAAATGGTCGAGACGTAAAGATCGATATATTGGACGACTATATTCGGACATCAAAAAGGTTCCGAGTGATTCGGGTATTTTTCGGAGTACCGGAGAGTTACGGGAATTCGCCGGGGGTATATGGGCCTTATTGGGCTTTAGGGGAAAGAGAGAGGGGAGGCTACACGCCCCCCAAGGCTTAGTCCGAATTGGACTAGGGGGAGGGACAGCGCCCCCTCCTTCCTTCTCTTCGCTTTTCCCTTTTCCTTCTCTCATACTCCTACTACATGGAAGGGGGGAATCCTACTCCTGGTGGGAGTAGGACTCCCCTTGGGGCGCGCCTAGGAGGGCCGGCCTCTCCTCCTCCTCCACTCCTTTATATACGCGGCCAAGGGGCACCCACAAGTTGATCAGTTGATGTTTTAGCCGTGTGCGGTGCCCCCTCCATCATAATCCACCTCGGTCATATCGTAGCGGTGCTTAGGCGAAGCCCTGCGTTGGTAGCATCATCATCACCGTCATCACGTCGTCGTGCTGATGGAACTCTCCCTCGAAGCTCTGCTGGATCGGAGTTCGTGGGATGTCACCGAGCTGAACGTGTGCTAAACTCGGAGGTGCCGTACGTTCGGTACTTGGATCGGTCGAATCGTGAAGACGTACGACTACATCAACCACGTTCTCATAATGCTTCCGCTTACGGTCTATGAGGGTACGTAGACGATACTCTCCCCTCTCGTTGCTATGCATCACCATGATCTTGCGTGTGCGTAGGAATTTTTTTGAAATTACTGCGTTCCCCAACAGTGGCATCTGAGCCAGGTTTATGCGTAGATGTTATATGCACGAGTAGAACACAAAGGAGTTGTGGGCGTGGGTATATACATGTTGCTTGCCGTCACTAGTTGATTCTTGATTCAGCGGCATTGTTGGATGAAGTGGCCCAGACCGACATTACGTGTACGCTTACGCGAGACTGGTTCTACCGACGTGCTTCGCACACATGTGGCTAGTGGGTGTCTGTTTCTCCAGCTTTAGTTGAATCGGATTCAATGAACATGGTTCTTTCTGAAGATCAAAAAGCAATCACTATACCGCGTTGTGGTTTTTGATGCATAGGTAAGAACGGTTCTTGCTCAGCTCGTAGCAGCCACGTAAAACTTGCAACAACAAAGTAGAGGACGTCTAACTTGTTTTTGCAGGGCATGTTGTGATGTGATATGGTCAAGGCATGATGCTATATTTTATTGTATGATATGATCATGTTTTGTAACGGAGTTATCGGCAACTGGAAGGAGCCATATGGTTGTCGCTTTATTGTATGCAATGCAATCACCCTGTAATTGCTTTACTTTATCACAAAGCGGTAGCGATAGTCGTAGAAGCAATATTTGGCGAGACGACAACGATGCTACGATGGAGATCAAGGTGTCGCGCTAGTGACGATGGTGATCATGACGGTGCTTTGGAGATGGAGATCAAAGGCACAAGATGATGATGGCCATATCATATCACTTATATTGATTGCATGTGATGTTTATCCTTTATGCATCTTATTCTGCTTGATTGACGGTAGCATTATAAGATGATCTCTCACTAAATTTCAAGGTACAAGTGTTCTCCCTGAGTATGCACCGTTGCCAAAGTTCGTCATGCCGAGACACCACGTGATGATCGGGTGTGATAAGCTCTATGTTCACATACAACGGGTGCAAGCCAGTTTTGCACACGCAGAAATACTCGGGTTAAACTTGACGAGCCTAGCATATGCAGATATGGCCTCGAAACACCGAGACCGAAAGGTCGAGCGTGAATCATATAGTAGATATGGTCAACATAGTGATGTTCACCATTGAAAACTACTCCATTTCACGTGATGATCGGTCATGATTTAGTTGATTTGGATCACGTGATCACTTAGATGATTAGAGGGATGTCTATCTAAGTGGGAGTTCTTAAGTAATATGATTAATTGAACTTTAATTTATCATGAACTTAGTCCTGATAGTATTTGCATATCTATGTTGTAGATCAATAGCTTGCGATGTAGCTCCCCATTTATTTTTGATATGTTCCTAGAGAAAATAAAGTTGAAAGATGTTAGTAGCAATGATGCGGATTGGATCCGTGATCTGAGGATTATCCTCATTGCTGCACAGAAGAATTATGTCCTTGATGCAACGCTAGGTGACAGACCTATTGCAGGAGCAGATGCACACGTTATGAACGTTTGACAAAGCTCGGTATGATGACTACTTAATAGTTTAGTGCACCATGCTTTACGGCTTAGAACCAGGACTTCAAAAACGTTTTGAACGCCACAGAACATATAAGATGTTCTAAGAGTTAAAATTGGTATTTCATACTCATGCCCATGTCGAGAGGTATGAGACCTCTAACAGTACTTTGCCTACAAGATGGAGGAGAATAGCTCAGCTAGTGAGCATGTGCTCAGAATGTCTGAGTACTACAATCACTTGAATCAAGTGGGAGTTAATCTTCCAGATCAGATAGTGATTGACAGAGTTCTCTAGTCACTATCACCAAGTTACTAGAACTTCGTCATGAACTATAATATGCAAGGGATAACGAAAACGATTCCCAAGCTCTTCATGATGCTGAAATTGACGAAGGTAGAAATTAAGAAAAACATCAAGTGTTGATGGTTGACAAGACCACTAGTTTCAAGAAAAGGGCAAAGGGAAGAAAGGGAACTTCAAGAAAAACGGCAAGCAAGTTGTTGCTCAAGTGAAGAAGCCCAAGTCTAGACCTAAGCCTAAGACTAAGTGCTTCTACTACAAAGGGACTGGTCACTGGAAGCAGAACTGCCCCAAGTATTTGGCGGATAAGAAGGATGGCATACTGAACAAAGGTATATTGGATATGCATGTTATTGATGTGTACTTTACTAGTGTTTATAGCAACCCCTTGGTATTTGATACTGGTTCAGTTGCTAAGAGTAGTAACTCAAAACGGGAGTTGCAAAATAAACAGAGACTAGTTAAGGGCGAGGTGATGATGTGTGTTGGAAGTGATTCCAAGGTTGATAAGATCACCATCGCACACTCCCTTTACCTTCGGGATTAGTGCTGAACATAAAATAAATGTTATTTGGTGTTTGCGTTGAGCATGAATATGATTGGATCATGTTTATTGCAATACGATTATTCATTTAAGTCAAAGAATAATTGTTGTTCTATTTACATGAATAAAACCTTCTATGGTCATACACTCAATATAAATGGTTTATTGAATCTCGATCATAGTGATACACATATTCATAATATTGAAGCCAAAAAGATGCAAAGTTAATAATGATAGTGCAACTTATCTGTGGCACTACCATTTAGGTCATATTGGTATAAAGCGCATGAAGAAACTCCATGCTGATGGGCTTTTGGAATCACTTGATTATGAATCACTTATGCTTGCGAACCATGCATCATGGGCAAGATGACTAAGACTCCATTCTCCGGAACAATGGAGCGAGCAACTGACTTATTGGAAATAATACATACTGATGTATGCGGTCTGATGAGTGTTGAGGCTCATGGCAGGTATCATTATTTATGACATTCACAGATGATTTGAGCAGATATGGGTATATCTACTTGATGAAACATAAGTCTGAAACATTTGAAAAGTTCAAAGAATTTCAGAGTGAAGTGGAAAATCATCGTAAACAGAAAATAAAGTTTCTATGATCTGATCGTGGAGACAAATTTTTGAGTTACGAGTTTGGTCTTCAACTAAAACAATGTGGAATAGTTTCACAAATTCATGCCACCTGGAACACCACAACATAATGGTGTGTCCGAACGTCATAACCGTACTTTATTGGATATAGTGCAATCTATGATGTCTCTTACCGATTTACCACTATCGTTTTGGGGTTATGCATTAGAGACAGCTACATTCACGTTTAATAGGGCACCGTCTAATCCGTTGAGACGACACCGTATGAACTATGGTTTGGCTAGAAACCTAAGTTGTCGTTTCTTAAAGTTTGGGGTTGTGATGCTTATGTGAGAAAGTTTCAGCCTGATAAGCTCAAACCCAAATCGAAAAAGTGTGTCTTCATAGGATACCCAAAAGAAATTGTTGGGTACACCTTCTATCACAGATCCGAAAGGCAAGATCTTTGTTGCTAAGAGTGGATCCTTTCTAGAGAAGAAGTTTCTCTCGAAAGAAGTGAGTGGGAGGAATGTAGAACTTGATGAGGTAATTGTACCTTCTCCCGAATTGGAAAGTAGTTCATCACAGAAATCGGTTCTAGTGATTTCTACGCCAATTAGTGAGGAAGCTAATGATGATGAGCATGAAACTTCAGATCAAGTTACTACCGAACCTCGTAGGACAACCAGAGTATGGTCCGCACCAGAGTGGTATGGTAATCCTTTCTGGAAGTCATGTTACTAGACCATGATGAACCTACGAACTATGAGGAAGCGATGATGAGCCCAGATTCCGCGAAATGGCTTAAGGCCATGAAATTTGAGATGGGATCCATGTATGAGAACAAAGTATGGACTTTGATTGACTTGCCCGATGATCGGTGAGTCATTAAGAATAAATGGATCTTCAAGAGGAAGACGGACGCTGATAGTAGTGTTACTATCTACAAAGCTCAAATTGTCGCAAAATGTTTTCGACAAGTTCAAGGTGTTGACTATGATGAGATTTTCTCACTCGTATCGATGCTTAAAAGTCTGTCCGAATCATGTTAGCAGTTGCCACATTTTATGAAATCTGGCAAATGGATGTCAAAACTGCATTCCTTAATGGATTTCTTAAAGAAGAGTTGTATATGATGCAACAATAAGGTTTTGTCAATCCTAAAGGTGCTAACAAAGTGTGCAAGCTCCAGCGATCCATCTATGGACTGGTGCAAGCATCTCGGAGTTGGAATATATACTTTGATAAAGTGATCAAAGCATATGGTTTTATACAGACTTACAGTGAAGCCTGTATTTACAAGAAAGTGAGTGGGAGCACTACAACATTTTTGATAAGTATATGTGAATGACATATTGTTGATCAGAAATAATGTAGAATTTTCTGGAAAGCATAAAGGAGTATTTGAAAAGAGTTTTTCAAAGAAAGACCTCTGTGAAGCTACTTACATATTGAGCATCGAGATCTATAGAGATAGATCAAGACGCTTGATATATTTTCAATGAGTACATACCTTGACAAGATTTTGAAGTAGTTCAAAATGGAACAGTCAAAGAAGGAGTTCTTGCCTGTGTTGCAAGGTGTGAAGTTGAGTAAAGACTCAAAACCCGACCACGGCAGAAAATAGAAAGAGAATGAAAAGTCATTCCCTATGCCCAGTCATAGGTTCTATAAAGTATGCCATGCTGTGTACCAGACCTATTGTGTACCTCACCATAAGTTTGGCAAGAGGGTACAGTAGTGATCTAGGAGTGGACCACTGGACATCGGTCAAAAATATCCTTAGTGGAATAAAGAAATATTTCTCGGTCATGGAGGTGACAAAGAGTTCGTCATAAAGAGTTACGTCGATGCAAGCTTTGACACCAATCTGGATGACTCTAAGTCTCAATCTAGATACATATTGAAAGTGGGAGCAATTAGCTAGAGTAGCTCCGTGCAAAGCATTGTAGACATAGAAAATTTGCAAAATACATACGGCTCTGAATGTGGCAGACTCGTTGACTAAATTTCTCTCACAAGCAAAACATGATCACTCTTTGGGTGTTAACCACATAGCAATGTGAACTAGATTATTGACTCTAGTAAACCCTTTGGGTATTAGTCACATAGAGATGTGAACTAATCACATAAAGATGTGAACTATTGGTGTTAAATCACACGACGATGTGAACTAGATTATTGACTCTAGTGCAAGTGGGAGACTGAAGGAAATATGCCGTAGCGGCAATAATAAAGTTGTTATTTATATTTCCTTATATCATGATAAATGTTTATTATTCCTGCTAGAATTGTATTAACAGGAAGCTTAGTACATGTGTGAATATATAGACGAAGTGTCACTAGTATGCCTCTACTTGACTAGCTCGTTGAATCAAAGATGGTTAAGTTTCCTAGCCATAGACATGAGTTGTCATATGATTAACGGGATCACATCATTAGAGAATGATGTGGTTGACTTGACCCATTCCATTAGCTTAGCATTTGATCGTTTAGTATATTGCTATTGCTTTCTTCATGACTTATACATGCTCCTATGACTATGAGATTATGCAACTCCCGAATACTGGAGGAACACTTTGTGTGCTACCAAACGTCACAACGTAACTGGGTGATTATAAAGGTGCTTTACATGTGTATCCAATGGTACTTGTTGAGTTGGCATAGATCAAGATTAGGATTTGGCACTCCAATTGTCGGAGAGGTATCTCTGGGCCCTCTCGGTAATGCACATCACTTTAAGCCTTGCAAGCAATGCAACTAATGAGTTAGTTGCGGGATGATGTATTACGGAACAAGTAAAGAGACTTGCCGGTAACGAGATTGAACTAGGTATTGAGATACCAACGATCAAATCTTGGGCAAGTAACATACCGATGACAAAGGCAACAATGTATGTTGTTATGCGGTTTGACCAATAAAGATCTTCGTAGAATATGTAGGAGCCAATATGAGCATCCAGGTTCCTCTATTGGTTATTGACCAGAGACGAGTCTCGGACATGTCTACATAGTTCTCGAACCCGTAGGGTCCGCACGCTTAACGTTCGGTGACGATTGGTAATATGAGTTTATGTGTTTTGATGTACGGAAGATATTTCAGAGTCCCGAATGAGATCGGGGACATGACGAGGAGTCTCGAAATGGTCGAGACATAAAGATCGATATATTGGACGATTATATTCGGACATCGGAAATGTTCCGATTGATTCGGGTATTTTTCAGAGTACCGGAAAGTTACGGGAATTTGCCGGGGAGTATATGGGCCTTATTGGGCTTTAGGGGAAAGAGAGAGGGGAGGCTGCGCGCCCCCCAAGGCTTAGTCCGAATTGGACTAGGGGGAGGGGCAGCGCCCCCTCCCTCCTTCTCTTCTCGTTTCCCTTTCCTTCTCTCCTACTCCTACTACATGGAAGGGGGGGGGATCCTACTCCCAGTGGGAGTAGGACTCTGTCGGATGTGGGGTTCCGGCAAACACTTAAGGTTCGAACACTGGGGTGCGCGCGAAGTCTTTCCCTCCTACCGATCTACGCTCTAGCTCGCTAAGATCTTGCGGACGAACTCGACGAACTCGCAACACAAAAATACATGGGGTTTATACTGGTTCGGGCCACCGTTGTGGTGTAATACCCTACTCCAGTGTGGTGGTGGTGGATTGCCTCTTAGGCTGATGATGAACAATACAAGGGAAGAACAGCCTCCTGAGGTTGAGGTGTTCTTGTGCTTTTGGACTTGTGTGTATCTCTGGGTCCGATGAGTCGACCCCCCTACTATGGTGGCTAGCTCTATTTATAGAGGCCCTGGTCCTCTCCCCAAATATCGAGCGGGAAGGGAGCCAACAACGGCGGGTAAATTTGAAGGGGGGTAGCTAGTACGAGCCATCCTGACAAAAGTAGTCTTCGCCTGCACAAAGCTCTGGTGGTGACGCCGTCTTGGGCTCCACGATGACCTCCGTCTTGCAGTCCATGGTCTTGGTCTTGTTGCACCAAAATGGCAACATTTGTCTGATGCCTCGGTACTCCGCGGCTGCGCTTGCCCCCTTTGCACCAAAGAGGAAACAAGGACGCTGCGTGCGCTGGCGCCCGCCGGGCACCCGCCTGGTGTCGATCGTCATGGCTCACGTCATGAGAGCCTCGTGAGGTTCACCTCGCCTTGATATCTCCGCCCCTCGCGAGCCTTCCTGACTAGGCCGCTCGGGAGGAGGTCTTGCATCGTCCGCCTCGCGAGGCTTGGACCCTCACGAGGGTCTTGGATGCTTTGTTGATGAAGATGGGTCGTACGGCCTGTTGGCTCCGCCACACCATGGGCCGCAGGCAGGCAAGTCTGGGGACCCCCGTTCCCAGAACGCCGACAGTAACCCCCAGGCCCAAGGTGCGCACGGGCTTGGCTTCGCGACGAAGCCAAGGGTCAAGTTCGAAGCACCATGGGCCCCAAAAACCTGCGGCCTCGGTTGACGCGTGGTAGTTGATTGGACATAGGCGTCTCTGCTTCCCCATGCTGCCTCGGCAACTGCACGACTTGACAAAAGGCTGGCGCGGGCGGCACTTGCCTTCATTGCTTCTTCCTTGCCTCGCTCCAGATCCCCTTTCTCGCTCTTCGCCGCCGCTACCTACAGATCTGCTCCGGCCTTGCTCTGCATCTGCCGCCCATGGCACCACGCAAGGTCAAGACTTCCTCGGCTCCGGCTTGGTACGAGCCCGCTCTTGAGGCGCCCACTATCACGGAAAAGAGCCTTCCTCCGTGCACCTGCTGACGGCGGGAGAGAACAACTAGTGGGGGAAGACGGAGCTCCGGCTTGCCTCCAACGAGCCGGAGCCTGAGGGGAGCACCTTCTTTCCCTTCTTTTTGAGCAGTGTTGCCGTCGGGTTGGTTCCTCCCTTCTCTGACTTCTTTTATGAAGTCCTCGACCACTATGGGTGTCACATCCCTAGTCTGGTATGACTTAGACTAGCTAGCCATTTGTGCATCATATTTAAATTTCATTTAAATTTGAAATGAGGATTGGTGGAACCCTCAGAATTATTTTTGAAAATGACCCAAATAAAAATTTCTCCAAAAGGGCCCAAGAAAATGCTCATGTTGCCCTCTGAAAATATTGGACAGAGATAAAAATCAAAACAATATTTTTAGGAGCTCATGGATATTTATTTTGGCCATTTGGATTAATTCGATAAATATTTGCATTGGAAATATATTTCTATATATATGAAATATGGTTCAAAAAAATTATGCCATTTATAAAAGAGCTCTGGAATAATATATCTAGCTCCTGCAAAAATTGGCATAATAAAATAAAATGGTTTGGTATTTTTATTAAACCAAACAAATGTCAGAAAATTAGAAAAGAAAACAGAAAAAGGGAGAGAGACTTACCTGGGCCACTTACCCGATCGGCCCAGTAGCTCGGCCCAGCTGACTGGCCGACGCCAGTCGTCCCCCTCCTCGCGCCAGAGGGACAGGGCGCGTGGTCGCCGCACACCGCGCGCATGCGCGCCACGGCAGCTGCCTGCGTGCCTCCCCCTCGACGCCCTGGCCTCGCCAGAAGCGCCCAGCACCGCCCCGGATCTCTCCCTCGCTCTCTCGTTCCTCTCCCTCCCCTGCATCTCTCCCTCTCCCCGCACCCGTAGCGCTGCCGTCGCCGCCGCACGCCGTGGCCATAGCCACCGCCTCCCCCTCGCCTCCCCGTCGTGCCCAGGAGCTCCGCCTCGTCGCCAGCTACCTCCTCGCCGAGCCACGCAAGCCGGAGTGCCCCGAGGAGCCGCCATCGCCGTCATCTTCGTCGTCGGCCGCCCGAGATCGTCGGCGCCCGTCCGTCGTCTCCGACTCGTCCCCGAGCAAGCTGACCAGCCCATCGACCTCCCCGTGAGCCTCTGCTTCGAACCCCTCTCCTCCTCCTCGCGATGAATACCGGAGTCCTGCTAGCCCGCTACAGCCCGGTTCGCCGGAGTCCTGTTAGCCCAGTGCTACAGCCTGGATTCACTCGCTGATGACCGACACGTTCGATGCTGGGTCATGGATGCCTGTCCCTGTAAGTTAGTGCCACTTTGGGTTTACGACTAGCCGTATCAGCCCGGGCTCTTTATCATATGGATGCTAGCGACACCATCATATACGTGTGCCAAAAGGCGCAAACGGTCCCGGACAAAGGTAAGGCGACACCGTGGGGATACCGTGCGTGAGGCCGCAAAGTGATATGAGGTGTTACATGCTAGATCGATGTGGCATTGAGTCGAGGTCCTGACAGCTTTGGTATCAGAGCCTGACTGCCTGTAGGTTTACCATGCCATACTGGTCGAAGTTGAGTCTAGAAATTCTTTAGTTATGTAAGGGAATTGATTGTGGGAAGGAACGTAAGGCTCTTTTACTCCTTTACCTCATGGCCTTCTGATCTGAGTCATCCTATCTTTCCTACGGGGTTAAGGAACTAGGCTTCTTTTCCGTCTATTAGGATCACGCGTTACTACTCCGTAGTCCCATAGGATTGGTTGATTAGAGTCATACCCTAGTTTGAGTATTCCGGTGTAGTCTGTTCAGTATGATCTCAGAACCTTGAGTAATGTTGATGAGTATGTTACCACCCCATTCTTAGTAGGATGTCTCATTCTGAGCATTTTACTGCCGTTATGCTGCCGAAATTTTCCTAGGAGTTCGAGAGATACTAATCCCTTGTCCTACATTCTACATTCTATAGTTAATGTTGATTTCGTCCTTGGTTTCGTTCTCAGGATGTCATCAGCTAAGCGAAGTTCCGTTGCTCGTAGCCAGAACCATGGAGAGGGTAGGGATGAGGATCCTCCCGACCCGCCTTCGTTGACAGAGTTCATGTTTGAGATGGAGAGGAACAAGCATGAGTCCAACCGTTTGTTGGCACGTATCGAGGAGAACACCGCACGTCAGTCCAATAAGTCTGCTACCATTCATGACTTCATTCGCTTGCACCCACCTACCTTTCATCATTCCATCGAGCCACTCGATGCAGATGACTGGCTCCGTAGCATCACTCATAAGCTGCGTTCCGCGAGCGTAGCTGAAGATGACAAGGTCACTTATGCCACATACCACCTGGAAGGTCCTGCTAGTCTTTGGTGGCAGAACTATGAGACTATGCTTCCAGCTGGCCAGATTCCTACCTGGAAGGATTTCACTGAGGCTTTTCGTGAGCATCACATTCCCCAGGCCCTCCTTGATCACAAGAGAGAAGAGTTCTGTAGTCTCATCCAGAATAAGATGGCTGTTGATGCTTACAGCCGAGAGTTTGAGAACCTCGCCCGTTATGCCACAGAAGAAGTGTCCACGGACGCCAAGAAGCAGGCTAGGTTCCGGAAGGGTCTCAACCCCAAGTTGCGTCGTGATCTCCACCTGCATCATTGTGATACATTCCAAGCCCTTGTGAACAAGGCCATCAATGCAGAGACAGCTCAACTCACTTACGAGGAGTCTCGTAAGCACACCCGTGATTTGGGATCTCCCTCTGGCTCTAGTTCCCAGAAACGCCGGATTTGGGTTCCAAACTCCGCTCTTCCTTCCGGTTATGCACCGAGGCCATCCTATGTGGTGCCTTCCCCAGCTCAGTCGTATGTTCCACCCAGGCCTACTGGTAGACCGCTTGTTAGTGCGGGTCCACGCCCAACCTCAGGGACTTGCTTCACATGCGGGAAGCCAGGACACTATGCACGTGACTGCTCTCAGACTAGTTATGCTCCACCCAAGGCCGAGAAGACTGTTGGCTGTATTAAGCCATCACGCAAGATGATCAGTGTCAAGTCAGTTCCCACTGAACGTGGACGTGTGCATCACGTCTCAACTAAAGACGCTCATGATGATCCGGATGTTGTTCTTGGTACCCTCCTTGTCAATTGTCACCCAGCATCAGTTCTATTCGATACTGGAGCATCTCACTCCTTCATTTCTGAAAGCTATGCTAACTTGCACGACATGTCATTTTGTGTTATGCCAACTCCGCTTGAAATCCAAACCCCAGGGTCTAGATGGCAGACCACCAGAATCAGCCATGGTAACGAAATCCTTGTTGATAGACTTGTATTCCTTGCATCACTTGTAGCCCTCAAATCCTCAGATATTAACATCATCTTGGGAATGGATTGGATGACAGCTCATCATGCCAAGATCGATTGTTACACAAGATCTGTTCAGCTTACACACCCATCTGGCAAGATAGTCACTGTCCCCACTAGAGTTGCAAAGCGTCAGCTCTATTCTCTTAATGCCAGCCCTCTTCCAGACCTTAAAGATATCCCGGTAGTCCGCGACTTTCCGGATGTCTTTCCAGAAGAACTGCCAGGTGTTCCACCTGACAGAGATGTAGAGTTCGTCATAGATCTTATCCCAGGAACAGCTCCAATCTCCCGGAGACCTTACAAGATGGCACCCCTAGAATTAGCCGAGCTTAAGAAACAACTCGATGAGTCCTTGCAAAAGGGTTTCATCCGTCCCAGCTCTTCTCCTTGGGCTTGCCCCGTCCTCTTCGTCAAGAAGAAGGATGGTACGGACCGGATGGTTGTAGATTATCGTCCCGTTAATTTGGTCACGATAAAGAACAAGTATCCGCTCCCCAGGATCAACGACCTGTATGATCAGCTCGCTAGATCCTCAGTCTTCTCCAAGATGGATTTAAGGTTAGGCTACCATCAAATCAAAATCAGAAACGGGGACATTCCCAAGACAGCTTTTGTCACTCGTTATGGTCAGTATGAGTACACCGTCATGTCCTTTGGCCTAACCAACGCCCCAGCCACTTTCTCCCGCTTGATGAACTCGATCTTCATGGAGTACTTAGATAAGTTCGTCGTGGTTTACCTCGATGATATTCTTATTTACTCGAAGAACGAGGAAGAGCATGCCGAACATCTTAGACTTGTGTTAGAAAAACTCAGAGAGCACCGCCTTTATGCCAAGTTCTCCAAGTGTGAATTTTGGTTGCCAGAAGTGACCTACTTAGGTCACGTAATCTCTGGTAAGGGCATTGCTGTCAATCCTGAGAGAGTTCAAGCCGTTCTCGATTGGACTCCACCTGAGACTGTTAAACAAGTTAGGAGTTTCCTTGGTCTAGCCAGCTATTGTCGCCGCTTTGTTGAAAACTTCTCCAAAGTAGCCAAACCCCTCACGGAACTTCTCAAGAAAGATAAAAAGTTCGAGTGGTCCCCACAGTGTGAGTACAGTTTTCAGGAACTGAAAAGACGCCTGACTTCTGCTCCCATACTTGTGCCACCGGATTTCACTAAAGACTTTATTATCTACTGCGACGCCTCACGACAGGGACTAGGTTGCATCCTTATGCAGGATCGTCATGTGATTGCCTATGCATCCCGACAGTTGCATCCACATGAGGAGAATTATCCTACACATGATCTAGAGCTTGCAGCCGTAGTCTATGCACTCAAGACCTGGCGACATTACCTTCTTGGTAAACGTTGCGAGATCTACACCGATCACCAGAGTCTCAAGTATATCTTCACCCAACCAGACCTAAACCTTAGGCAAAGACGTTGGTTGGAGTTGATCACAGATTATGATCTAGGGATTACCTACACCTCAGGCAAGGCCAATGTCATGGCTGATGCTCTAAGTCGTAAATCCTATTGCAACAATCTCATGTTGCAGCAAGGCCAACCACTTCTCCATGAGGAATTCTGTAAGCTTAACCTTCACATTGCTCCTCGCGGATTCCTTTCTACCTTGGTGGCGAAACCTACCCTTGAGGATCAGATCATCTCTGACCAGAAGTTTGATAGGGGGGTTATCCGCATTAAGAGAAACATTAAGAAGGGAGTTGGTGGATGTTTCTCTATGGATGATCGCGGTGTTGTTTTCTTTGAGAATCGCTTGGTGGTTCCCAAGAAGCAACATCTTCGGCAGTTGATTCTTAAGGAGGCGCATGAATCTTCTCTCACAATTCATCCCGGTAGCACTAAGATGTATCAGGACCTACGCCAGAGGTTCTGGTGGACTAGGATGAAGAGAGAAATCGCTGAGTTCATTGCTAAATGTGACATTTGTCGTCGCGTTAAGGCAGAGCATCAAAGACCTGCTGGCACCCTTCAGCCTTTAGCTATTCCTGAATGGAAATGGGATAAAGTTGGTATGGACTTCATCACCGGCTTTCCCAGGACCAAGAGAGGGAATAATGCTATCTTCGTAGTCATTGATCGTCTCTCCAAAGTGGCTCACTTCCTTCCTGTTCGAGAGAGTATCACTGCTAGTCAGCTTGCTGACTTATACATTTCTCGAATAGTATCACTCCATGGTGTTCCACTAGAGATCAATTCAGACCGTGGCAGCCTTTTCACTTCTCATTTCTGGGAGAGTTTCCAAACTGCCATGGGAACCCATCTTTCCTTCAGTACCGCTTTCCACCCTCAGTCGAGTGGTCAGGTGGAACGGGTCAATCAAATTCTCGAAGACATGCTCAGAGCTTGCGTTATCTCATTCGGTATGGATTGGGAGAAATGTCTTCCTTTCGCCGAGTTTGCTTATAACAATAGCTACCAATCCAGCCTCAAGAAAGCTCCTTTTGAGGTTCTCTATGGACGAAGATGTCGAACACCTTTGAACTGGTCAGAAACCGGTGAAAGACAATTCTTTGGACCGGATATGATCCAGGAGGCAGAAGAGCAAGTTCGCATCATTCGTGAGAATTTGAAAACAGCCCAGTCTCGTCAGAAAAGTCAGTACGATTGTCATCATAAGGATGTGACTTATGAAATTGGCGACCAAGCTTACCTTCGGGTTACTCCTTTGAAGGGTACCCATCGTTTCGGTATCAAGGGCAAGTTGGCTCCTCGTTACATTGGTCCTTTTCGTATTCTCGCTAAACGAGGAGAGGTTGCCTACCAATTGGAACTACCTCCACATCTTTCTCGAGTTCATGATGTCTTCCACGTCTCTCAACTCAGACATTGCTTCTCGGATCCCATCCGCGGAGTGGACCACGAAACGCTTGATCTCCAAGATAACCTCACATACCGAGAGTACCCGGTTCGCATTCTTGATCAAGCAGGGCGTGTTACCCGACGTCAGAACATCAAGTTTCTCAAAGTTCAGTGGTCTCATCATTCCGAGAGAGAGGCTACTTGGGAGCGAGAAGATCGTCTTTGACTGGAGTACCCCGCTTTCTTTCCGTCGACCCCTGAATCTCGAGACGAGATTCTTTCAAGTGGGGGCGAGTTGTCACATCCCTAGTCTGGTATGACTTAGACTAGCTAGCCATTTGTGCATCATATTTAAATTTCATTTAAATTTGAAATGAGGATTGGTGGAACCCTCAGAATTATTTTTGAAAATGACCCAAATAAAAATTTCTCCAAAAGGGCCCAAGAAAATGCTCATGTTGCCCTCTGAAAATATTGGACAGAGATAAAAATCAAAACAATATTTTTAGGAGCTCATGGATATTTATTTTGGCCATTTGGATTAATTCGATAAATATTTGCATTGGAAATATATTTCTATATATATGAAATATGGTTCAAAAAAATTATGCCATTTATAAAAGAGCTCTGGAATAATATATCTAGCTCCTGCAAAAATTGGCATAATAAAATAAAATGGTTTGGTATTTTTATTAAACCAAACAAATGTCAGAAAATTAGAAAAGAAAACAGAAAAGGGGAGAGAGACTTACCTGGGCCACTTACCCGATCGGCCCAGTAGCTCGGCCCAGCTGACTGGCCGACGCCAGTCGTCCCCCTCCTCGCGCCAGAGGGACAGGGCGCGTGGTCGCCGCACACCGCGCGCATGCGCGCCACAGCAGCTGCCTGCGTGCCTCCCCCTCGACGCCCTGGCCTCGCCAGAAGCGCCCAGCACCGCCCCGGATCTCTCCCTCGCTCTCTCGTTCCTCTCCCTCCCCTGCATCTCTCCCTCTCCCCGCACCCGTAGCGCTGCCGTCGCCGCCGCACGCCGTGGCCATAGCCACCGCCTCCCCCTCGCCTCCCCGTCGTGCCCAGGAGCTCCGCCTCGTCGCCAGCTACCTCCTCGCCGAGCCACGCAAGCCGGAGTGCCCCGAGGAGCCGCCATCGCCGTCATCTTCGTCGTCGGCCGCCCGAGATCGTCGGCGCCCGTCCGTCGTCTCCGACTCGTCCCCGAGCAAGCTGACCAGCCCATCGACCTCCCCGTGAGCCTCTGCTTCGAACCCCTCTCCTCCTCCTCGCGATGAATACCGGAGTCCTGCTAGCCCGCTACAGCCCGGTTCACCGGAGTCCTGTTAGCCCAGTGCTACAGCCTGGATGCACTCGCTGATGACCGACACGTTCGATGCTGGGTCATGGATGCCTGTCCCTGTAAGTTAGTGCCACTTTGGGTTTACGACTAGCCGTGTCAGCCCGGGCTCTTTATCATATGGATGCTAGCGACACCATCATATACGTGTGCCAAAAGGCGCAAACGGTCCCGGACAAAGGTAAGGCGACACCGTGGGGATACCGTGCGTGAGGCCGCAAAGTGATATGAGGTGTTACATTCTAGATCGATGTGGCATTGAGTCGGGGTCCTGACAATGGGCTGCAAGCGTTGCATCTCCATCCCAACTCTGTCCTCCTCCTGTCCATCTTTGCCTATTACTATGAGGCGTACCTCGGCGTGATGCCGTCCGTGGCGCTCCTGCGCCATTTCTTCTTCCTCCGCGTCAGCGAGGGTCATATCTCTGGATGCGCCAACTTCGTTGCGTCCGGCAAGGCCAACTCGATCTCGAGCACCGGGAAGAGGGCCGACAACATTTGATACAAATGGGTCATGGTGGACGCCAAGCTCGCCCATCCGCGCCTGGTGTTGCCGACGGAGGCGCCCCGACAAGGCAAGGAGTGGCCCAGGGCGGAGCTTGTCGATGAGCGGGCATCATCAGTGTTGGGGCAGATGATGACCGACCTGAAGCCGAGCAATGCGAGGGCGGCCAAAATAACGGGAGCGATGCTCCTGAGGGAGTTCTTGACGCTGCGGGTTGCCCCACTCCAGGCACGCGCGTGCCCCTTCTGGGAGCTTGAAGGAGGGGAAAACAAGGCCCGCCTGAGGCCGGGGGACCTGCCTGACGATGAACTGGACGTCGTCCCGCGTCTCATAGTTGGAGACAACCAGGTGTACCCGCCTAGCGCCTTCATTCCCCTGTTTCAACGCAGGGACCGGGAGGAATTCGTCGCCTCCAGGCCGAGTTTTGATGCACGTGGGCTGGTGCCGCCGGTGTTTTCGGGAGCTCCTACGGCGCAAAAACCGGTGGAGGTGTCTTCTGGCGAGTCCCGCAGAGAGGGGGAAAAGGAGGTGGACTCGGAGGAGACCTCGGAAGAGGTGGGGGAGACCTCCCCTCCGAGCAAGGCCGAGATTCTCCGCGCCCTTCCCAATGATGCCAGGGCCGACGCCTACCAAGGAGGGAAGGAGCAACCCCTCGTCCTAACGAAGGGTAGGTCGTCGCTGGTGGACCGTGGTGCCACCTCCACCCCAACACCTCCTGGGGCTGGATCCGGTTCTGCCTCCACACCGCATAGCGCCGCCGGAGCCCGAACGCCTGCCCCTCAGGCCCCGATGCTGTCAGGCCTCAAGCTTCACAAGCGAAAGGTGGAGTACTTCATGGTGGACTGGTAGGTATCTTGAACTTCGCTTTGTCCCTGCTGGTACTTGTTATTTCATGACGCCCGCCTTTGGTTGATCAGGCCGACATCTTCGGTGAAGAAGAGGAAGGAGGGTACGACGGCTGTGCCTCCCTCCACAGAGCAAGGAGGCAACATTGCCCGTGTCTCCCCAGCCCAGTCATCCTCACGGGGCCAAGAGGAGCATCGCCATGTGGAGTCAGCCCCCATGGCCCCGCTGGCTCCGGAGGTGCCGGTACTTGGCGCGACTGATGAGGTCCCAGCTGCTCCGGAACCCGCGGTCTCCTAAGCCCTGGTGATGATGTCACTTCCTCCTACTGCCGCATCTCCACTTCCTGGTCCTTCTGCTCCTGCTGCCATCTTGGAGCGTGCCCTTTCAGAGATGACCCAACTGCAAGCGGATCTCCTGAGCGCTGACCCGCGCCTGGTGGCCGGGCGTCTGGTGTTGGCCTCCGGCTGGCTTCATTCTGACCTGGAGGTACACGTGGCGCTGGGCCAGGCTGTTGCGGCTTCCGAGAGGGAGAAGCAAGGAGCCGTCGGCGCTGCAGCCAATCGTGAGGCGGCGCTGAAAGACGCCAAGGCCGCCCGTGACCGCTGCCAAGTGCCGGAGGGCGAGTTGCAGAGCCTGCACGACAAGCATGCCGAAGACGTACGCCATCGCCAAGCAGAGGAGAAGGAGATGAAGGCCCGGGAGGAACCCGTCAAGAACTGTGATGCTGAGCTGGCGGAGTTGGGGAAGAAGCAGGCTGCCGAGCGCAACCGGTTGGAAGAGTTGGAGCAGAAGATGGGGGCGAGGGAGGCCGATCTTGACGCCAAGGCGCGAGTCCTGGCCGAAGACCGTGTGGCCTTCGCCGATCTCGAGAAGAGATCTCGCAAGGCGCTGAGGACGCTCTACGAGCATGGCTTGGAGAAGCCGCTGGACACTGACGAGGACGGCCCCGCCCAGCTGCTTCCTCTTGTGGTGAAGGCGCTTGAGGAGGTTGTTGAGGGCCTCGGTCCCATGGCGGAGGCAGAAGCTCACGTTCTGTCTTCAGCCGCACTGACTCGCGTCCTCAGCCATCTGCACCTCCGCGACCCCAACGCCCGCCTTGACGAGCTACTGGAGCCTATGGCTGAAGATCTCTGTGAAGCCGCTGCCATAGCTGTTCAAGGTCAAGTGGAGGCTTTGCTAGGGAAGTTTCGCGGCTTTGTCTACGATCCTCTATCTGGCGATGCCGCGGATCCTGCGGCTGGTGTTGAAGGTGAGAACATCGTCGCTCACGGGGGAGCACCTTCCGCAGGCGATGACATCATCCAGGGGTGACCTGCGGCTATTCTTCTCGTTTCATTCCTGCGACATACATCAGGCCTCGTGGAGGCGTTTAGACTTTTCATTTGGTATTGTGAGAACAATATGCTTGTAATATTTGCTTCGAGATTTTGCATTTTCCTTCCTATTTGCTTTGTTCTGTGTCGGCAGAGCCCGACCCTGCGCATACCTCAACCGCCATTGGGCCGACCGGAGACTAGGACGGTCCAAGGAGTGAGGGGCTACGTGACCAGTTAGGCTCCTGAGTCACGATGCTCAGGAGTCCCCCTTGACGTGCGAACAACATATAGGGAGAGTTCGTGAGGATAGATTAATGTTCTACGTCGGCAGAGCCCGGCCCCGCGCATACCTCAACCGCCATTGGGCCGACCGGAGACCAGGACGAACCAAGGAGTGAGGGGCTACGTGACCAGTTAGGCTCCTGAGTCGTGATGCTCAGGAGTCCCCCTTGACATTCAAACAATTTCCGTACCTGCCCTCGCCGAGGCGTCGGAAGGGGCGCGCGACGCCCAGGTCCAGGGGACCTGGTTGGGTGGCGTGCGCTTGGGCGTGACCCGAGCGCAGCCCCCATGCCCAGCCCCCTCGCGCGACTCTCCCGAGGGGAGGCATTGTGGTGAGGCTGGGCGCTGAGCTCTGGGCTCCCTGAGGTTGGTACGACCGTGGGGTCACCCTCAGTTGTTTATCACCAGCGCGGAGCATAGTGCTTCCGCTTGTGCATGGGCATAGCCACTCCTCGGCACTGTCGACAGCCAGCGCGGAGCATGGAGCTTCCACTTGGGCGTGGGATGGGGGCCCCCCTCCGGGAGGAGCCCCCGGGGCGCGTACAGCCCTACCCTGACACGTGGCTTGTACGGCAGGGCTGCGAGGTGTATCTGGGCACTCGTGAGCCAGCGCGGGACTCACGAGGCCCTACCTCAAGGCGGGCTGCGCCTGGTCTTGAGTCTTGGTGACTGTATGTCCCTGCAAGGCAGTTAGATGCAAGCACTCTACGTCCTCAGGTCCCGGCCCTCGAGCGAGCTTAGCCGCCACTGGTATGCCAGGTCGCGATGCCGTGGTCAAGGCCAGGGGGTGAGGGCTGGAGAGCCAGTAAGAGCTCCTGAGTCGCGATGCTCAGGAGCCCCCCTTTTAACATGCAAGCGAATTGCATAGGGTGAACAGACCCGTGGCGGGCGGTGATCGAGCAGGCGATAGTAGTTGGCAGGTTAAGCATGAAGAGCAGATTGACTTAGGTAAATGCAGGAAGATACATGCCACCGGGTCCGGCCCGAGCGGCGTGGGGATGATGCAGCTCGAGGAGCGCCCCCAACAAGGTAACCTAAAGACATAAGCAAAAGGGATACATGCCACAGGGATGGACCCATGTGGCCTGGGAATAATGCAGCCCGAGGGGTGCTCCCAGCTTAAATGAACTTGGAAGATGTCACCTGGTTCTGTAGACGAAGTAGAGTTGGTGCAGCTGAAGCCACGCATTGAAGGAATGGCTCCTCATGAGCCACAGGGACCCTGAGCCTCGGGAGGCTCTGGGGGCTCAGGAGGTTCCCTTAAGACCGTCCCCATCTCCCCCAGAACGGCGTGGAACCTGGCCTCCTGCCAGGACTTGCCGCATGTTGTGCTGATAGGCCGATGCCACGCTCGGCAAGCCAAAGGGCATGCGAATGTAGCTGTGTGGTGGACCCTCACAGCGGCTCGCACGTGATGGCCAGAAGCGTTCCTGAGATGAGGCCCTATTGAGCCCTGGGATGTCGATGCAGACGCGCAGCCCGACATCCTCGCCTGGATGGGGGGCTGCGCCTTGTGAGCGGCTGTGGCCGCGCATGGCTCTTGCTTCTTGCAGTTCCTGGGTGGTCTTTGTGATGAACTCCTCTCCTCTCTTGTTGCTATGCATCACCATGATCTTGCGTGTGCGTAGGAATTTTTTTTGAAATTATTGCGTTCCCCAACAGCACCACACTACCCAACACGCTCGATCCCTCTGTCCGGGCACACTTTCCTGGGTCATGTCTAACCTCGAAAGATCAACACATCGCAGCCCTACCTAGGCTCAACAGAGAGGTCATCACGTCAGCCTAAATCCTAAGCGCGTAGGTGTCTGGGCCCATCACCCATTTTACTCCTGCATGTTGTGTGGGCGGCCGGAAGAAGACCTAGCCTCCCTAATACAAGAGCAGGTGTCGGTGTCAATACCGGCGGATCTCGGGTAGGGGGTCCCGAACTATGCGTCTAGGATCGATGGTAACAGGAGACGGGGGACACGATGTTTACCCATGTTCGGGCCCTCTCTATGGAGGTAATGCCCTCCGTCCTGCTTGATTGATCTTGATGAATATGAGTGTTACAAGAGTTGATCTACCACGAGATCGTAATGGCTAAACCCTAAAAGTCTAACCTATATGACTATGGTAATGAATATATCCTTTCTGGACTACACCCTCCGGTTTATATAGACACTGGGGGGGATCTAGGGTTACATAGAGTCGGTTACATAAGAAGGAATCTTCATAGTCGGTCGCCAAGCTTGCCTTCCACGCCAAGGAGAGTCCAATCCGGACACAGGTAGAGTCTTCGGCCTTCATGTCTTCACAGCCCATCAATCCAGCCCATGGATAACAGGCCGGACGCCTGAGGACCCCTTAGTCTAGGACTCCCTCAGTAGCCCCCGAACTAGTCTTCAACAGAGAGGTGTTCGACACACAAATTGTCTTCGGCATTGCAAGGCGGGTTCCTCCTTTAATGATCTCCAAGTGATGTATTCGGCCATCGGTTCAATGTCGCTCCCCTCGGCTTCTGCGCGTTAAACAACTTCGCCTTCCACGTGTCGAGCGAAGATGGAAGGTCAGGGTATTTTTGCAGATAACACCCCGTCCATGCAAGTAAGAGCGCCTATTAAAGAGATTGGATCCTAGTTCCATTCGGCACCATGTAGAGGAAATCTCCAGGAACTTCTTGAGAGAAACCATTCCAGCATGGCTAGTGCCCCCCAGCTCCTCCACCCATTCCGACCCAGAGAAAGGAGAGTGGGAGAGGTGTTCAGTGTCCCACAGCCAATTGACGAAGTTGCAGATGCATGGATTTCTTCCCCTCGCAGATCTAGTCCCTGTTCGAGCAGGGCTAGATTCCTTCAACGGTGAGATTCAGGCAGAGGACTTTCCCAATCCATCCGGGGGAGAGCGAGTATGTTTCGTCCCTTATCTGCTAAGGGGCGTTGGATTTCCCATTCATCCGTTCCTCCGAGGGCTTCTGGAGTACTATGGCCTCCAGCTGCACAACTTCACCCTGCCTCCATTCTGGACATCACGGGTTACGTCGCTTTATGCGAATTATTCCTGGGTATCGAGGCTCATTTCGAGCTGTGGAGGAAGTTGTTCTGTCTTGTCCCGCGTAATCACGAGGGGTCAATATTGAAGTGGGCGGAGCCGAAGTATGGCGTATCGCCAATACTGGATATCTGTCCGGCACACCAAGGAAGGCACCTGAAGAATGGCCCTCCGACTGGTTCTCACTACGAGAAATATGTCAACTTATGACCTTCTGTCAGTGACCCTCGAAGAATTAGTCATAAATTTATGACCATTTTAGACCAATTGGTCAAAAGCGGTTCAGGGGGCTCCAAACCCTAAACCATTGCGACCATTTTGGTCAGAAAGGTCGTAATTTCCTTACACGAAATGGTCACAAAGCAAACAGTGCTAGTCCGCTGCCTTATTTCTAGTTGTTAATGACCAATATAGATGGTCATAGCCTTGTAGATTGTGGTGGGTTGTGATGACTAGGCGCCATCTCATCAGTTTTGCCTATGTGTCATGTCCATGTGGTAGTTTTTGCCCTAGGTTGTGAAGCAACCTATATTTCTATCATTCCCAAAATTCCCAAAAAAATCTCATAAATTCTTTGGGGCATATCTTCATCAAATATGCAAAAATCCTTCCTTGCCTAGTTCAAAACTAATTCAACAATATTCATTTTCCTATTCTGTTCACAACAACACTTTATGAAGGAAGTGCTATTTATATATTCTTGATTGCCCTCGGAATTTTTGGGCACTCTTTCCTATCCAAATCATTACCGCATGACAAAATTCAGCTCCATTTGCCTAGCAAATCTTCCTCGGCAAATTTCCAAAGTTTTTGTCCACCTAGAAGCATTGTGAAGGAAGTACCTTTTTTATATCTCTAAATGACATGAAATTTATACAGTTCCTTCATATGCCCAAATTATCACCCTCCTCCAAATTGCAGCTCAGTCAAATCATCTATGTGAGCCTAGGTTCAATTTATATTTTATGGCCAAATTGGCATGTTGCAAAGCAAGTGTTATATAGACCCCTCCTATTACCCTCAAACTTTTCGGGCACTCTTCCATACCCAAATCATTGCCACATGGTAATATTCAGCTCAATTTTCCTAGTAAATCTTTCTCGGGAAATTTCCAAAGTTTCTACCTCGAGAGAAGCTTTGTGAAGTAAGTACTAGCTAGGCTTACCCAAATGATCGGAAAATTTACCAGTGCATGACCATACCTAAGTAACTTACCTACACCAATTTTGAGCTCATTTCATTCATCCAATCTCTCTCACTAGTTTTCCCAAGTTTTTGTCCATAGAAGAGCATTGTGAAGGAAGTACTACTTTGGCATGTCCAAATGGTATCAATTTTCTACAATGCTTTCCTATGCCCAAATAACCATCCTCCACAAAATTTCAGCTCACTCCATTCATTATTTTGAGCCCAGCTTCAACATTCATATTTTTGTCAAGCGTGGTACTTTGCAAAGCAAGTACCACGTAGGATCCTCCTTTTGAGCTAAAAATTTGTGAAGACATTCTCCTTAGTAGACGATCATCCTCAGCCAAAACTCACTCCCATTGGCCATGTGCATTTCCCGTACCACTAATCAAACACTTGGCTGCTAATTCATGTTTGAGCATTGATCGGTCTCCTCGTGAGAATCTTATGTTGTAATTTTCTTCCTAGCACCAACCTGGGGAGTGCCCAACCCACTAGACATGCCTAGGCCACCCAAAACACATGGCAACATTACGGTCACGCGGTGACCACGCGACGGGCATGCGAGTTTACGCGCTCTAGAGTTGGGGCCCTCGGCCACCGCCCAAACCTCGACGTATCGCCACCAAACCATGTATTTATGATTAAATAGGTCCTTATGTAACTAGAAATGATTTTTGGAAAAAATAAGTAGCAAACTATGAGGCAGCTGCAGTTCAAATTTGACCCGCTTCCAACTGAATCGGCGGAAATTTGTCTTTTTCACGAGAGGTGGATCAAAAAAATTACACCCAACCATTTTTTCAATTGTGCATTAAATATGGCCTAGTATTTTATAAAAATGATTTGGTCCAATTTTGCAACAATTATTTGGTAGTTCCTTCACAAAAAAACCTCCTTTCGGGCACTCGAAAAATGAAAAATGGTTTTTTCGTCCAACGAAAATGAAAACTTCCTTAGACAACATTGTTTGCCATTCCAATATGCACTCTTGTGCACAATATGAGATCATTTGAACAAACTATGCCATGAATGTGGCCATAAGATTGATCATTTGGCTTGAAAGCCATTGATCTCCACACATGATAGCTCGTTTCTGAGAACACTTTTTTATAATAATTGCCGTATTACAAGTTTGTTATTTTTCCTAGGAACTTGGCCACATATGATGACACAATGCGAAGGTTTCCCAATTTTTTGATTTTTTTTGAATTTTTTATGCCCGTTTCAAAATGCGGTCAAAATGGCGGGAATGACCGTTCCTAGCTAGTGGTTGAATCTTGGAATTTTGTTGGTGTTTCTCTGATTAAAAAGATACTTATGTACCTAGAAATGATTTTTGGAAAAAATAAATAGCAAACTATGAGGCAGTTGCAGTTCAAATTTGACCAGCTTCCAGCTAAATCGGCGGAAATTTGTCTTTTTCACGACAGGTGGATCAAAACTTTTTACACCCAACAATTTTCTCAATTGTGCATTAAATATGTCCTAGTATTTTATAAAATTGATTTGGTCCAATTTTGCAACAATTATTTGGGAGGTCCTTCATGAAAAAACCTCCTTTTGGGCACTCGAAAAATGGAAAATGGTTTTTTCGTCCAACGAAAATGAAAACTTCCTTAGGAAACATTGTTTGCCATTCCAATATGCACCCTTGTGCACAATATGAGATCATTTGAACAAACTATGCCATGAATGTGGCCATAAGATTGATCATTTGGCTTGAAAGCCATTGATCTCCACACGTGATAGCTCGTTTCTGAGAACACTTTTTTAAAATAATTTCCGTATTACAAGTTTGTTATTTTTCCTAGGAACTTGGCCACATATGATGGCACAATGCGAAGGTTTCCTTATTTTTTGATTTTTTTAATTTTTTATGCCCGTTTCAAAATGCGGTCAAAACGGCGGGAATGACCATTCCTAGCTAGTGGTTGAATCTTGGAATTTTTTTGGTGTTTCTATGATTAAATAGATACTTATGTACCTATAAATGATTTTTGGAAAAAATAAATAGCAAACTATGAGGCAGCTGCAGTTCAAATTTGACCCGCTTCCAACTGAATCGGCGGAAATTTATCATTTTCACGAGAGGTGGATCAAAACTTTTTGCACCCAACCATTTGGTGAATTTTGCATTAAATATGGCCTAGTATTGTATAAAAATGATTTGGTCCAATTTTGCAACAATTATTTGGGAGGTCCTTCACAAAAAAACCTCCTTTTGGGCGCTCGAAAAATGAAAAATGGTTTTTTCATACAAAGAAAATGAAAACTTCCTTAGGCAACATTGTTTGCCATTCCAATATGCACCCTTGTGCACAATATGAGATCATTTGAACAAACTATGCCATGAATGTGGCCATAAGATTGATCATTTGGCTTGAAAGCCATTGATCTCTATACATGATAGCTCGTTTCTGAGAACAGTTTTTTAAAATAATTGCCGTATTACAAGTTTGTTATTTTTCCTGGGAACTTGGCCACATATAATGACACAATGCGAAGGTTTCCCAATTTTTTGATTTTTTTTAAAAAGTTATGCCCGTTTCAAAATGCGGTCAAAACGGCGGGAATGACCGTTCCTAGCTAGTGGTTGAATCTTGGAATTTTTTTGGTGTTTCTCTAATTAAATAGATACTTATGTACCTAGAAATGATTTTTGGAAAAAATAAAGAGCAAACTACAAGGCAGCTGCAATTCAAATTTGACCCGCTTCCAGCTGAATCGGCGGAAATTTGTCATTTTCACGAGAGGTGGATCAAAACTTTTTGCACCAAACCATTTGGTCAATTTTGCATTAAATATGGCCTAGTATTTTATAAAAATGATTTGGTCCAATTTTGCAACAATTATTTGGGAGGTCCTTCACAAAAAAACCTCCTTTTGGGCACTCGAAAAATGAAAAATGGTTTTTTCGTACAAAGAAAATGAAAACTTCCTTAGGCAACATTGTTTGCCATTCCAATATGCACCCTTGTGCACAATATGAGATCATTTGAACAAACTATGACATGAATGTGGCCATAAGATTGATCATTTGGCTTGAAAGCCATTGATCTCCATACATGATAGCTCGTTTCTGAGAACACTTTTTTAAAATAATTGCCGTATTACAAGTTTGTTATTTTTCCTGGGAACTTGGCCACATATAATGACACAATGCGAAGGTTTCCCAATTTTTTGACTTTAAAAAAAAATTATGCCTGTTTTAAAATGCGGTCAAAACGGCGGGAATGACTGTTCCTAGCTAGTGGTTGAATCTTGGAATTTTTTTGGTGTTTCTCTGATTAAATAGATACTTATGTACCTAGAAATGATTTTTGGAAAAAATAAAGAGCAAACTACAAGGCAGCTACAGTTCAAATTTGACCCACTTCTGGCTGAATCGGCGGAAATTTGTCTTTTTCACGAGAGGTGGATCAAATCTTTTTACACCCAACCATTTGGTCAATTGTGAATTAAATATGTACTAGTATTTTATAAAATTGATTTGGTACAATTTTGCAACAAATATATGGTAGGTCCTTCACAAAAAATCTCATCTTGGGCACTCAAAAAATGGAAATTGTTTTTTCACGAGAGGTGGATCAAAAGCTTTTGTCATGCAACTATTTGGTCAATTTTATATAAAATGTGGTCTACTATTTTAGAAAAAATGGAGTGGTGCTATTTTGGAACAAACATTTGGTAGGTTCTTCACAAAAAAATCATTTATGCACTCGGAAAATAGAAAAAGATTTTTTTGTGCAATAAAAATTAAAGCTCTATTTGGCAACATTGTTTGCCATTTCAAGATGCACACTAATGCAAATACGAGATCATTTTGACAAACTATGCCATTGTTATGTTTTAAAAAAAATCAGAGATTTGAGTCCAATTTTTTTAGATTCAAAAGCGAGACAATCGGCCAATGAGACGCGAGGAACCACCTTCACGCGGATCATCAAATTGGACGCAATATGAGCCATCTATCGTGCATCCATCCAACGGTGGAGCCTCTCCCGAGTAACAAAAACCCTAACCCACCCACCCACCCTCCTTGATCCCCGCCGCTGCCACCCACCCACCCACTCCCGACCCACCCTCTCGGCCTCTCCCCCTCCCCTCGATCCCCTAGATCCGATCAAGGCATGCCCCGCCGCCACCCCCACCCACCCGTCGCCGATCCACCCTCGCGCTCGGTAGCGCCACCCTCCTCCTTCTCTCTACAGTCCATGGACGGCACCGCAGCCTCATCTCCATGGCTGCTCTGCAGCGCCTCCAACGATCGCGCCCGGAGCACGACGACGGCTCCGATCCAAGCACTTGACACCATGCTCCGCCGCGGCTCCTTCAGCGTCCGGCGCTCCTCCGGGCTCTGCATCTCGCCGACTTCCCCCTTCGTCACGGCCTCTCGTCCACGCTAGAGACAGCCACATCCTCGATGGTTGCTGCTGGACTCTACCCCTCCAAGTTGCCCGGACGCCTCCCCAACTCTCCCTCGTCCCCGACAAGGCCGCGATGGCGGACCAGCACGGGTAGGTGCCCCTCGTCCCCGCTTGTTTTTCCCCTCCGATCTGATTGATCCGCACGGGTAGGATGTAGCTGACCCCCTCTCTCACCTCGCCTTGTGGATGCAGATCCGTCGAGGGATACACCATCGCCGGCCGCCGGTCCTTCGTGCCTTCCTGTTACTGAGTTTCCTCCATGCGCTGTGCAGATGGCGGTGCCTTTGCTGAAGAAGGCGATAGTGAAGAAGGGGGTGAAGCAGTTCAAGAGGGTGCACAGCGACCGCTACATCGTATTCCAACGTATTTCAACCTGAGCTATGGTTTATTTTATATTAATTTTCAAAGTTTTTAAAACATTTTTAGAATTAACATAATTGAATTAATTAGAAAATGTAATTATGATGTTAGTGTGGTGTCATCATGATGTCAACATGACCAAAGGTTGACTAGGTCAACCCTGACAGGTGGGACCCGTTCGTCATAGTCTCAGGTTAACTAAACATTAGTTAGTTTTTATTAGCAGATTAATTAGGTTTAATTAGTTAACTAAACAGATTAATTAAGTTAATTTAATTAATTAATTAATTTTTATTATATATCTTTTTTATTCTTTTTTTAACGTTCTAGGGGGCGGCCCCAATTGTCATTGGGCCAGGGGGCTTAGCGGGCGTTGGCGCTAGTGAACGGGCGACGGGCTGGTGCTAGTTAATGGGTGAACCAGGGCGGCGCCATCGGCGCGGCGAGGAGCGCCGGCGAGGGCGAGCGATGGGTGAGGCCGCTGGCCACGACGGCGGTAGATCAGCAGCAGCAGAGGGTAGTGGCGGTGGCAGCACAGCAAAGAGCAGCAGCTAGCAGTAGCACGCAGCAGCAGCGCGGCTACGCAGTAGAGCAGTATGGGCCGTGGGGCTCGCGGGCGGCAAGCGCGGCCCTCGGGGCAAGGTAGGGCACGAGCGGCGTGGCCTGGGTCGGGTGACCGTGGGCGTCTGGCTGCGGTGCGCGCGAGCAGCGGTGGAGCAACGAGAAAAGCAAAGGGGAGAGAAGGGGGCGCGAATGTGGAGCTCACAGCAAGCGGCAGAGAAGCTTGGGGAGGCCGGAACGGGTAGAGATAGGTTGTGGTCAGCTCGACCTCGTCAAGGGGAGGAGGAAGACGTGGCGGAGGGCCATCATAGAGGGACGGCGCGAGAACGACGACCTCCACACGGGGCGAGGGAGGCCGGAATCACGACGGCGCCTCCGGGATCCACCCATCTCCGGCGGCGAGGCGGCTTGGGTCAGCATGGACGCGGAGATCTAGGCGGTGGCGGTCATGGAATGAGTTCCCGGGAGGTGTCGGCGCGAGGACGGCGGGGCGGAGGCGGCGGCGTCGGGCGCCGGTTGCCTAGGTGCCCGATCCAGATTGGGTCGTAGGGGAGGGGAGAGGAGCGAGGAGAACGTGCGGCCGTGCGGGTGAGGGGAGGAGTGGACTGAGAGGGGGGTAGTGGGGATTGTGGGTGCGGTTAGGGTTTCGACCGGGGAAGTCATAGGCCAGGGGGCGAGCTGGGCTGGCCAGCTGGGCCGAGGCCTAGTTAGACCAGGGGGATTTCATTTTATTTATTTGTTTATCTTATTTCTACTTATTTTATTTCTTTTCTGTTTTCTTTTAGTTTCAAATTATTTTAGTTTAAATAAAAACAGAAAACTATTTCCTAAATTAGTCTTCTTAAATATACTACCGCCACCTTAATTCTTACACCTAATTAAAATAGTTTAATATTTTATAATTTATAAAATGCATTTAATTTATTATCCAAGCCACTGTTTTAACTATTTTTGAACACTTAATTTTTATTAATAAATTTAGGTTTCTCCACCATTAGCTTCGGAAGAACGGACCTCTACAAGGTTGATTATCTGGTAGATAACTTAGGGAATGTGACAGAAGTTATCTCTCGAATTGAAACGTAAGAAAACATCGAGAGCAAAGTAAGAAGGTACAGTAATGAGTTTCAAGCGGATAAGCAATCGTTTGATGCCTGAAATAGAGCAGGAAAGGGGTTCAGAGCAACAAATAAGCATTGCGGTTGAAACTAGAATAGATCTCTAGGAAGGTGGCTCGTGAATCTCATACGAAGCCAAGCGGCTAGAATATCCTTGAAAATAGGGATGCACAGGAGAGTCAGGTTTTGATCATGTGGTACTGTGGATTATGGGCCCATCATGTGCGATAAAGTAGGAAGGCGCTGACATCTTGTACGGTTGTGATAGCAAGGCATGTCAGAGGATAGTCTGTCAGTTGTGTTGGCAACAACGTTGGTACCAAGGGCAAGGGACGAAGAGAACCATTTTCGTGCTCGTTAAAACAAGGCGGACCAATAGGCAAAGTTCTCGTCCATCGGTGGCTACCGAAATGTCATCAATAATAGTATCAGGGTCTTACTAACAGGGTTGTACACCGAGGTCTTTACATAAGCAGAAAAATATTACTGCTTAGATCATATAGATCACAAGAAAGGTTAAACCAATCAATGGAAAGGAAAATGCGATTATCAAATTAAATGGAACAATAGAAAAGAAAATGTGTTTAAACACACATTTCAGGGGTATATCCTTCCCAAGGACAAGCAGAGGATGACATCCATGATAGGATAGTAGGTAGATTACCATTTAGGTAAAGGGGAGAGGAAATTCACGACGTTACCCGTACAATAGTGTTTGGATAAGTGATCAAGTAACACTTAACACTGCGCCTACAATGTTCCTAAGGATGTTCGAAGTACCACAGTCATGCTTCGGGATAGCCTTGACATGGTTGAGGGAGTCCTGGATTAGGGGGTGTCCGGATGGCCGGACTATACCTTCAGCCGGACTCCTGGACTATGAAGATACAAGATTGAAGACTTCGTCCCGTGTCCGGAAGGGACTTTCCTTGGCGTGGAAGGCAAGCTTGGCGATACGAATATATGGATCTCCTACCATTGTAACCGACTTTGTGTAACCCTAACCCTCTCCAGTGTCTATATAAACCGGAGGGTTTTAGTCCGTAGGACAAGATACAGAACAACAATCATACCATAGGCTAGCTTCTAGGGTTTAGCCTTTTCGATCTCGTGGTAGATCTACTCTTGTACTACCCATATCATCAATATTAATCAAGCAGGACGTAGGGTTTTACCTCCATCAAGAGGGCCCGAACCTAGGTAAAACTTCGTGTCCCCTGCCTCCTGTTACCATCCGGCCTAGACGCACAGTTCGGGACCCCCTACCCGAGATCCGCCGGTTTTGACACCGACATTGGTGCTTTCATTGAGAGTTCCTCTGTGTCATCGCCGTTAGGCTTGATGGCTCCTACGATCATCAATAACGATGCAGTTCAGGGTGAGACCTTCCTCCCCGGACAAATCTTCATCTTCGGCAGCTTCGCACTGCAGGCCAATTCACTTGGTCGTCTGGAGCAGATCGAAAGCTATGCCCCTGGCCGTCAGGTCAGATTTGGAAGTTTAAACTACACGGCTGACATCCGCGGGGACTTGATCCTCGGCGGATTCGAGCCACTGCCGAGTGTGCCGCACTGTCACGACGAGCATGATCTAGCTCTGCCACCGAACAGTGCCCTGGAGGCCACACCCGCATCGGCTTCGACCCTTAATTCGGATCCAACCGCGCCGATCGAGGATGGGTGGTTGGACGCCGCCTCGGGGGCTGCGATCCCAATGGCGATCGAGCTGAACACCAGCCCCGCACTCCGCGAGACTCATGACTCCAAGGAGCCGGACGCCTCTCCGGACTCCGAACCCTCCGCGCCCCTGCCGATCGAATCCAATTGGGCGCCGATCATGGAGTTTACTGCCGCGGACATCTTTCAACACTCGCCTTTCGGCGATATTCTGAAGACACTAAAGTCTCTCTCTTTATTAGGAGAGCCCTGGCCGGACTACGGTCAGCAAGGTTGGGATTCGGACGATGAAGAAATTCAAAGCCCACCTGCCACCCACTTTGTAGCCACTGTCGACGATTTAACTGACATGCTCGACTTCGACTCAGAAGACATCGACGGTATGGACGCCGATGCAGGAGACGATGAAGAACCAGCGCCTATTGGGCCCTGGAAAGCCACCTCGCCGTATGACATATACATGGTGGACACCCCAAAAGAAGGAGATGGCGATGGAACAGCGGAGGATGACCCCTCCAAGAAACAGCCTAAGCGCCAGTGTCAGCGGTGCCGCTCAAAGTCCCACCAAAGCAAATACGGTGATTCCAGCACGGGAGATAATAATACTCCGGAGAGTGCCGAAGAAAACCCCCTCCAGCAAGATTCAGCACAGGAGGATGGAGAAGCCAACCCTCATGAGAGAGCGGTAGACAGAGAGGTCAAGGACAATAATTGTATGCCTCCCTTCGAAGATGAGGCAAGCCTCGACGACGACGAATTCGTCGTACCAGAGGATCCTGTCGAGCAAGAGCGTTTTCAACGCAGGCTTATGGCCACGGCAAGGAGCCCCAAGAAAAAACAGCAACAACTTAAAGCTGATCAAGATTTGCTAGTCGACAGATGGACTGAAGTCCTTGCGGCCGAAGAGCATAAACTCGAACGCCCCTCCAAGAGCTACCCAAAGCGAAGGTTGCTACCCCGATTAGAGGAGGAAGCACTTGATGCGGCCGACCGGCCACCTCGTGGCCGCGACAGAGAGGCCTCCCGGCCCTCCACTCAAGCCGCACCCCATACCAAGGCACGAGAATATGCGTCGGACTTACGAGACATGTTGGAGGACAAGGCAAGACAAACACAATCGATCTACGGATCGCGCGGGCGCCCCACGGCTCGAGATGGTAACCGTCATGCCGGCCACAAATTCGGCAGGGCCGAACACAGTAGACAAAGCTCATTGGAGCTACGTCATGATACCGCCCAGTACAGAGGCGCCGCATGCCCACTATGCTTTACAGACTAAATAATGGATCATCAAATCCCCGAGGGTTTCAAACCCGTAAACATCGAATCATATGATGGCACAACAGATCCTGTGGTATGGATAGAGGATTATCTCCTTCATATCCACATGGCCCGCGGCGATGATTTCCACGCCATCAAATACCTCCCACTCAAGCTTAAAGGACCAGCTCGACATTGGCTTAACAGCTTGCCAACAGGATCAATCAGTTGTTGGGAGGACCTGGAAGCCGCATTCCTCAACAATTTATAGGGCACTTATGTGCGACCCCCAGACGCCGATGACCTAAGTCACGTAATTCAGCAGCCAGAGGAATCGGCTAGGCAATTCTGGACACGGTTCCTAACAAAGAAAAATCAAATAGTCGACTGTCCGGACACTAAGGACCTAGCAGCCTTCAAGCACAATATCCGTGACGAGTGGCTGTCCCGGCACCTAGGACAGGAAAAGCCGAAATCTATGGCAGCACTCACGACACTCATGACCCACTTTTGCGCGGGAGAAGACAGCTGGCTTGCTCGTAGCAACAATATGACCAAGAACCCTGGTAATTCGGACACCAGGGACAGTAGTGGTAGGTCATGTCGCAACAAGCTGAAGCGCCGCATTAACAGCGACAATGCTGAGGATACAACAGTTAATGCCGGATTCAGAGGCTCTAAATCCGGTCAGCGGAAAAAGCCATTCAAAAGGTATCCTAGGGGCCTGTCCAGCTTGGACCGAATACTCGACCGCTTGTGCCAAATACATGGCACCCCCGAAAAGCCGGCCAATCAAACCAACAGGGATTGTTGGGTGTTCAAGCAGGCAGGCAAGTTAAACGCCAAAAATGAAGACAAGGGGCTGCATAGCGATGACGACGAGGAGCCCCGGCCGCCAAAAAACAATGGACATAAGGGTTTTACCCCACAAGTGTGGATGGTGAACATGATATACGCAACCCACATCCCTAAAAGGGAGCGGAAGTGTGCGTTAAGGGACGTATACGCGGTAGAGCCAGTTGCCCCAAAGTTCAACCCATGGTCCTCCTGCCCGATCACCTTTGATCGAAGAGACCATCCCACTAGCATCCGTCATGGCGGATTTGCCGCATTGGTTCTAGACCCAATTATTGACGGATTTCATCTCACTAGAGTCCTTATGGACGGCGGCAGCAGCCTGAACCTGCTTTACCAGGATATAGTGCGGAAAATGGGCATAGATCCCTCGAGGATTAAGCCCACCAAAACAACCTTTAAAGGCGTAATACCAGGTGTAGAGGCCAACTGTACAGGCTCAATCACACTTGAAGTGGTCTTCGGATCTCCGGATAATTTCCGAAGCGAGGAGTTGATCTTCGACATAGTCCCATTCCGGAGTGGCTATCACGCACTGCTCGGACGAACCGCATTTGCCAAGTTCAATGCGGTACCGCACTACACATACCTTAAGCTCAATATTCCAGGCCCTCGATGAGTAATTACGGTCAATGGAAACACCGAACGCTCCTTCCGAACGGAGGAGCACACGGCGGCCCTTGCAGCGGAAGTACAAAGCAACCTCTCTAGTCTGTTCTCGAGTCCGGCCATTAAACGTCCGGACACCGTCAAGCGCGCCCGGAGTAACCTACAACAAGACCGCCTGGCACGTTCCGAGCAGGCGTAGCAATGCGGCCCCAACCCCATCCCTCGCAAAAATGCGACACCAGTGCTTCGTGTACATAACTACGCTCTAGAAATACCATGGGTAAAGGGGGAGGGGCACCATCACGGCACGCCTGAAACATGGCTTAAACTGCACCAGGGGCTGCCGATTTTTTAATTTTCTCTTACTTTCAGGACTCCATTCTTCGGAAGGCATGTTCGGCAGTTCAATTGCCGCACAAACGATGCAAGAACCAGGGAAGCAGACAAGCCATGCCGCATTACGGAACTCCCAGGTGGTCTCTATCACGAGCAGTATACCTGTTTCGCATACCATTCAGCAGCCTGCCCCTGGAACGGACATGTTAAATAGTCCAACCTTTTGCTTATCGCATCATTTGTATCGTTCTGCTTTGATCACAGCCCTTTTTAATAAACAATGCATGGCTTTTGTCTATTTTTGCATTACCTTTTTTACAAATATATGTTCCTTAATGACATGTTGCACCCGTACACTTCGGTACGGCCAAAATACGCCAGGGGCTTTAGTACCCCTCAATATGGTGTGAGAAGTCCGAACACTTTAACAAGTGCGGCACCCCGAACTTATAGCATTATATGCATCGGCTCCGAATCATGTCTTGGGTCAATAGTTGGGTTTGCCCGGCTCCTATGTTTTGGTGCCTTACGTTCCGCTATATCGGCTAAGGTAGCACTAGGAGAACTACTGCGATTATGCCCCAGTTGAGCTGGGTCGAGCACCTCAGTAGAGAAAGCTAAAACTGACTGTCATGATGAAGCGAGAGCCGGTCGTGTTCGAGAGGTTTTTCGAGTCCCTAAAGACTTATGGCGCTTCGAGCAAGGAGTCGGCTCTGTCCCGCCAAGGCGTGGATAGCGCCCCGAACTCGGTCTTCCGAATACCAGGGGCTTCACCGAAATTTAAAATTATAGAATTCTATGGCTAAGTGAGATTGTTCATGCATTATAGTCTGATTGCCTTGTTCGTTGTGCTGAGCGCCTCCCTCGAAGGACCCAAATATGGGAAAAAGAGCGCTCAGGTTTATCCCCGAACACCCCAGCACTAGCGGCACGGGGGCAGAAGCCGACGACTCGCCATCTCTCAGAATTGATAAACAGCCGCAAAAAAGGTAATATTTTAAATTCCAACAGCATTGCTTAGCGCATATGAACAAGTTTTCAGCGCATAGGACAAAACGAGCAAGTTTTACTCAAAAATTACATCCCTGGAACATTCATCCGCCATAAGGCAGGCACCCTTCAGAACATCCTTATAATAATTCTCGGGCTTGCGATGCTATTTCCCCGGCAGTGGCCCGTCCTTCACAAGCTTCTCAGCATCCAGCTTGCCCCAGTGCACCTTAGCACGAGCAAGGGCCCTACGGGCACCTTCAATGCAGATGGAGCGCTTGATGACTTCGAGCCTTGGACAGGCCCCCACCAACCGCCGCACCAGCCCGAAATAGCTCCCAGGTAGAGCCTCTCCAGGCCACAGCCGAACTATGAGGCCCTTCATGGCCTGTTCGGCCGCCTTGTGGAGCTCGACCAGTTGCTTCAGCTGGTTGCTCAGGGGCACGGGGTGTCCGGTCTCAGCATACTGAGACCAGAATACCTTATCTGTCGAGCTGCCCTCTTCGGCTCGATAGAATGCGGCGGCATCGGACACGCTACGGGGAAGATCTGCGAATGCTCCTGGAGAGCTCCGGATTCGGGTAAGTAACAAGTAACTCACATTTTATGTGTTTGCTTTGCATAAAGAATGCCTTACCCGCCGCTATCTTTTTTGCCGCATCCAACTCCTGGAGGGTCTTCTGGGATTCGGCCTTGGCAGACTTGGCATTTTCAATAGCCACCGCGAGCTCGGACGCTCGCGTCTTTGAGTCAAGCTCCAAACTCTCATGTTTTTTCATAAGATCCTGGAGCTCTTGCCGCACCTTGCCAACCTGGGCCTCATACTTCTCCTGCTCGGTGCTCTCCGTGGGCGCCGTCTTCTTGGCCTCGAACAGCGCTTGCTTAAGGGTCGCTACCTCAGACGTGGCCCCTACAATAGCCACGATAATCCTGTCATTTTTGCAATTGCACTTTTTTATATATATTTAAACAAGGTATTTCTTACCTTCCTTGTCCTCGAGCTGCTTCTTGGCACGCCCGAGCTCTTGCTCAGAATGCTCGAGGTTCTGCTTTAGCGTGTCCACTTCCGTAGTCAGTGCGGCGGACGCCAGCAGAGAAGCCTGCATACGCATATTGACTCCTTTTTGTTAGACTCCTATGAATTTTATTTTGATCCTATATTCGGCTTTTCTTCCCGAACGCCAAACAGAGCATCAGGGGCTACTATCTATGCAGTAATATTATTTAAACATTCTTTACTTACCTCAAAGCCTGTTAAAAGGCTAGCACAAGCTTCAGTCAGTCCGCTCTTGGCGGACTAAACCTTCTGGACCACCGCACTCATAATGGTGCGGTGCTCCTCCTCGATGGAGGCGCCTTTGAGCACCTCCAATAGATTGCCCGGCGCCTCCGGTTGGACGGGGGTCACCGGCACAGTGGGCTTGCTCCTCTTGGAAGGAGGTCGCCCGCCGGACTCTGGAACCTTTGAAGGTTCCGGAGCGGCGTCCGGCCTAGAGCCAAACTTGGAACCCTGGGGGGTTTTATCCCCTTTACTCCTGGAGTCCGGGAGGTCGCCTTGCGGCGCCTCCAGGACCACCTCCTCCTGGCTTGGAATTTGTTGGGACAACACTTCCAGCATCGTCCGTAGGGCGGGGGGAGGTAGCCGTTGGAAGCGAATCCACATCCGACGAGTCCAGTGAACCGCTCGACGACGCGTCGAGCTGGTCTTTGGGGGGACTGCATAATCATATTCGACATAAGGGAAAGATGTGCAATAAAGGGATACTATCAATTACTCTGGTATCCAGATACTTACGATTTCGCCAGGGGCTTGGCCCTGAGCGGACACTCCTCTCCGTCATCGTCGGTGTTGGTGGAGTAGTCCGGAGGAAGGGTTTTCCCCTTCTTGGACCCTTCGGCCTCCCCAGTGAGGGCGGC
>NC_041382.1:670421274-670490024 GCF_002162155.2 Triticum dicoccoides | reverse complement strand
CCCCCCCCCCCCCCCGCTGGAGGGGGAGAGGTCTCTTCTTCCTCCTCCTCGTCTTCATGGGAGGAATGCGCCTTGGAGCCTTCGGGTGATGAACCCGACACCTCCTGGCGCCGGGCACTTTTTCGAGTCCCCGTGGCCTTCTTCTCCGGCACCACATAGGGTGCCCGAACCAGCAGCTTCGCCAAGCGGGCATCGGCTGGGTCTTCGGGCAAAGGAGTCGGACAGTCGATCTGTCTGGACTTCGCCTGCCAATCCTGTCAAAGGTAAGGGAGCTTAGATCCCGCATAGAGTTAAAATATGAAAAACTAATACCCTGTAAAAGGTACAAACAACTTACCGTGCTAGCGTGACGCTGCGCGCTGAATCCGCGATCCTCAGTAGCGGATGCGGGAGCCTCGGCGCCCTTGAAAAGCACCTTCCAGGCACCTTCGTACGTCGTGTCGAAGAGCCTGCTTAGAGTTCGGTGCTGCGCCGGGTTGAACTCCCACAGATTGAAGGCCCGTTGTTGACACGGGAGGATCCGGCGAATGAGCATAACCTGGACTACGTTGACAAACTTGAGCTGCTTGTCCACCAGGGTTTGGATGCATGTTTGTAGTCCGGTCACTTCTCCTTTGCTGTCCCACGATAGGCCCGTCTCTTTCCAGGACGTGAGCCGCGTTGGGGGTCCGGACCGGAACTCGGGGGCCGCGACTCACTCGGGGTCGCGCGGCTCGGTGATGTAAAACCACCCTGATTGCCACCCCTTCAGGGTCTCCACAAAGGAGCCCTTGAGCCATAAGACATTGGGCATCTTGCCCACCATCAGGCCGAAAAGGGGGCGGATGCGGAGGAAAGCCTCGCACACGACGATAAACGCCGAGATGTTGAGGATGAAGTTCGGGGCCAGATCATGGAAATCCAGGCCGTAGTAGAACATGAGTCCCTAGACGAATGGGTGGATAGGAAAGCCTAGTCCACGGAGGAAGTGGGGAAGGAATACTACCCTCTCATGGGGCCTTGGGGTGGGGAGGAGCTGCCCCTCTTCGGGAAGCTGGTACGCGATGTCGTTAGACAAGTATCCGGCCTTCCTCAGTTTCTTGACGTGTCCCTCCGTGACGGAGGAGACCATCCACTTGCCTCCCGCTCCGGACATGGCTGGAGAAGGTTGAGGTGGGGAGTGCAGACTTGGGCGCTGGAGCTCGAGTGCACGAAAATGGATAGGCAAAGGAGGAAGAAGGCGTAGGTGAAAAGGTGGATCCTTATCCCCTTATATGGGTGGACGCAACTGCGTGTCGCCACCAGCCTGGTAAAACTCGCTTATCTCCAAGCGCCGTAATCAATGGCGCAGTTGGGTTACCCACGCTTGTATTGATGAGAATCCTGGAATAAGGGGACACGATCTCTGCTTCGACGAGACGTGCCAAGGAAACCGTCTCGCATGACATGCTGAGGTGGGACAATAAAATGATTCGAATAAAGGCTTGGTTGTGGTGCGATGTCACACTACGGAATACGTCAGCAGATTAGATTTTTGTAAATATTATTCTCTCTATGGCAATATGTGGAAACTTATTTTGCAGAGCGGGACACTATCTTTGTGTTCAAAATCTTCTATGAAGTACTTAGAGGAGGAATCTGCCTTGCAATGCTGAAGACAATCTGCGCGCCGGACTCGTCGTCATTGAAGCCTGGTTCAGGGGCTACTGAGGGAGTCCTGGATTAGGGGGTGTCCGGATGGCCGGACTATACCTTCAGCCGGACTCCTAGACTATGAAGATACAAGATTGAAGACTTCGTCCCGTGTCCGGAAGGGACTTTCCTTGGCGTGGAAGGCAAGCTTGGCGATACAGATATATGGATCTCCTACCATTGTAACCGACTTTGTGTAACCCTAACCCTCTTCGATGTCTATATAAATCGGAGGGTTTTAGTCCGTAGGACAAGATACAGAACAACAATCATACCATAGGCTAGCTTCTAGGGTTTAGCCTTTTCGATCTCGTGGTAGATCTACTCTTGTACTACCCATATCATCAATATTAATCAAGCAGGACGTAGGGTTTTACCTCCATCAAGAGGGCCCGAACCTGGGTAAAACTTCGTGTCCCCTGCCTCCTGTTACCATCCGGCCTAGACGCATAGTTCGGGACCCCCTACCCAAGATCCGCCGGTTTTGACACCGACAATGGTCATCAAGTAAAGGTCAGACTTTGGGAATACAAAGGATCCATCGGAAACAACTTATAAAATAAGTTATACAATTTCATCAAGGAGAAGATGAGGATGTGGCCGACAGGCTCAGCAACAATTCAATGAGATATCTATAAACAAGTATCTTCACAACTAAGTGAACAAGGTGATAGCATTGGACACACCAAAGTATATAATGATGTGTGTCCTAGGTGAACATCCACAATTAAACTTTGAACGGGAATGCACCTAGAAATATGGATCAAATAGCACGATCAATTTTAGAATGGTGATCCAATAACAAAAAGGCTTGGAATGAAACTATCGACCATTCACTTCAAAGCAATAGGATCGCTAGAAGTTTCAAATTCACCTATCATAGTTCAATGGTCGGTAATCCAGTTAGAAACAACAAGGGGACCAGGATATGAACGGAGATGGTGAGAAGTATTTCTATATCAAGAATACTTAAGAGGTGGTGAAATTCTCACCACATCCCTGACATAAAAGATAGTAGTACTCCAAGGTAGAACATAACGCAAGCTGGTTAGCAAGGAACTCAAGGTATGATACAAAGCAAGACCAAGTCTATGTTTTTGGAAGGAAAGCATGGGTGTGGTCGATGATAACATGGATCATCGAGGGGCAAGCATGGAATTTCTCATCTTGAATTCAATCGATACCTCGGAAGAAGTTAAAATGTTGACGATGACCACAACACATTTGTCGAGAGGTCTCAAGAAGACGTAATCGATCGGCGGTAACGTCAAGCCAAAGGAATGGTGAAGCAAAAGGTTAATAGAACCACAGACAAGATGGCATCTCAGAGTCAGACCTGCCTTTCAAGACAAACGGTAAGATGTTGAAAGTTTGACGTAGCTTAGCGCAGTATCCGGAATGTGTTCCGAGGATGAAGGACATATGTAGTATAGTTAAGCTTAGCATGACGATGATGATGTAGTCAATCGACTGGGACGACAACCCAGAACCCGTGGAGTGATTATGACAGGGAAATGTATTACTTCAGCACAAATTCATAGGATGTAGTGCAAATGTATGATATCCTTGAGATACCGGGGGTAATACTCGAAGGTGGAGCAGGACTGAGGTTGGACAGATGTATTGATTTGTATAAGACAAGTACTTTAACTCGCCCGAGAGATGAAATGAAAGGAGAACAGTATGGCCAGAACCACGATTGCAAAAGATCAGATCCCAGATATAAGATGAACTTATACTAGGGGAATAATTAATTTAAGAGAAGCTTTAATGATAAAGTCTACACCGTGTCCATGGGCATGAACACAAAGTTCAAGGCCAACTCCCACTTATCCAATGCATGACCATTCATTCACCGCTCTATTAAAAATGATTTGAGTGTGAAAACATACCTGGTGAATTATAAAAGGAGTATGACCCGTGAAAACTTTTGGGTTAATTCACACAGATTAAGGAAGGCATAGGTTCAACCCATCGGGGCATTGTAGAGACATATACCACAAGCTTCAATAGTAATTATCACCAACTCGAAAGTAGAGCATGGTTGGCCAAATCAGGGAATAGGATTTACCAATGGCATTATGTATCAGGGAAATAACTTCTCGAGGTTTTTGTATACGAAGGACACTGCCGGATGATAATTCAATAAAGGATCTGACGGTCCATACCAGAGTTGATGTGAGCATCGGCACACAACCAGAGGAAGAAACAATGCAAAGGCATTGGATTATAGAAGCAACCGACTAATTGAATGCTCAAATGCCAAGGAATTATGATTTCCAAATCAAGGGATCAGAAGCAAACGCTCTGATTAAGGATGGGTAAGATGAACAGACTTAGGGGTACAATCGATGACAATTTGATTGGTCGAGAACCAGCTCCTGTTCAAAATGACGTCTGAGCCAGAAGGATGAATTCTAGGATCTGATTGTGGATTGCGAACATTCGCAACATATGGAATCAAGGGGCTCGAAATGATAATGACAAAGGATACTAATGAATGTTGCTAGTCTTATGGAATGCAACCATAATGCAAGCAGATAAGTATTTGTGGAGAAATAGAGGGCAGAGGATTAATGGAAGATCAGATAGTACTTCAATGTATCTTGTGAATCATATGAACAACAAGGAAAGAATGGACACTCGGTAAGTGCGAGAAATTATCCGTAGGGGTATTCATGTGGCAAAGAACTTCAAGGCAATAGGCTCAAAGTATTCTCGAAACAAGAGAGATAATTTTGGGGTATCTTGTAATAACAAGATCAACGGGGAGTGATTGTAAGAATGGCAAGTGTATGTAGTTATCCATAAGGATATAACAGTGGTAGGGAATTTGCAAAGGCGGTGGACACAAGTGTCTTGGGAAAACATTGAATAGCATCTTCGAAACCTTCTGGTGAAGTAGGCAATCATCTGTAATAAGAGGCTCTCCGGGAGAAAGTATTTATGAGAACCTAGTGTTAGAGTTAGCAAAATCATTTAATCCGAGTATAAGAGAGATCAGAATCCCAGAGTAAAGACGAGGAATAAAATATCCTAATACCACCGAATGGCAATGTGGCACCCTGGCTCAGAGCAACCGGTTTACCATGCATTGCCAGCCCAGAGACCATGTCTTGTGGCAACACACAACATCTTGGTATAGAAAACAACCGATTTATTGATGCTAGCGGATCAAAGTTTACATTACAACAGGTAGCGAGGCCAAGCGGCACACACGGTGCGGCTGAACAATATGTACATTATTTAGTGAACATAAGGGCCTCGATCATAACAACTACGTGGCAGCGGAAGAACATCATAGCGGAACTCCATAGCACAAGGACACTGATGTGGACATGATCTAGACTCGGACATCGCTCCTTTCCAACAAGGCTTTCTTGAAATCTGGCATGACACACCAGGTCAGTACATTGAATGTACTTGCAAGCTCACAACATACATAAACATAATGACAAACAATATCATGATAATTAACCAATTATTAATAATGCAACAATATAACCACCATGCTGTGATCAAGCTCTTGTGAGAAAATCCCTCGGACTGGCTTACCAACAGTGATCACTCTTGGATCACAAACGTACCAACCTCAAAATCTTATCTATGAATGTCTCGTGATCCTTCCCGCGATCACAACCACGACCCATATTTGGTCTAAAACGGTGATCCTTCCGGCGATCACAACCACGACCAACACTTAGTCTTAACCAACTCGATGACCTTCCCGCCATCATCAACAGTGCAGAGTTCATAACTTATTGTGCAAGATTTATTAAATGTTGACCCATGGTGTGACCTACTTTCGAGCGTGTCTGTAACTGTGGACTCGGCTATCGATAGACTAATACACTCTGCAGAGGTAGCGCACTGTACCCACACCATGGAACCCATGGCCTCGCACTCCCATTCGGGTCGACCAACGGCATTCCGATGAAACGCCTCCATTGCCATGACACTCTCCCAGCCACTCCGACTCACTCCCCTGTGGGCTAGTCCTGGGTAGCCCCGTGTCTACCAAAGACACAATGACCACCATCATGGCCAAAACATAAACTGTCCCACACGGGGACATGGTACCAAAAATCTCAACAACGGGCACACAAGGTTATGTCTGCTTACCGGGCCAGGGTACCGCACGCCCATAACCTTCCCTCGTTGGAGGCACCAGCCAGAGGCATGGCAACGGATCAAATAAAGGCCTTCCCATAAAGGCAAATGTGGTTGCACTGGGAAAAACTCGATTCAATGGCACCATGACCCGTTCAACGGTATATTCAAGTTGAGTTATTATCAGGTTCAACTTAAAGTGAAAATAACCGGTGTCATATTATGCCATGAAATGCAACACTAACATATGCATCACATATCAACGGAAATGATTGAGTCAACTATCTCCACACCAAGCATAAACATCAACAACTCATGACACTTCTCTGGTTAGGATTAAACCTTACTTTAAACAGAATCTTTTCTAGCAAATTTATCATTTTTCTCATGCAAGAAAATAACTCCATATAATTACTTATATCCATAACTATATTATCTTTCATAACAAAATTTGATTCTAGTTTCTTTACCAACTTAGTTAGCTTTAAACTTTCTGTAAATCAAGCATATTAACTTAAACAAGCAACTAACAGAATATAAATAACACAATAGTGATCTAAATGCATGGATTAAATCATTCATTCAAGTAGGAGAATCACAAATATTGTAATGGCACCATGAAAATTTTGATGTGGCTTGCCTTAGTGCAGATGAGGTTCACAAGCCTCCTGGTGATCCTCAAGACAAGCCTCACCCTCTGAAAATAATTATAAACACAAAAAGAAAACATCAAGAACCCTTCTGAAATTCACCAGAAAATCTAGACAATAGGGACAAATCCCATTTTTGGTGAGCTGCTAGATTTCTTTACAAAGAACACATTGCAAAAAAAATCAATTCATTTGGACTTATGGTTAAAGAGTTTTGGCTGTTTGAAGCTCTCTGAAAAATATGAAATTTGAATTTAATTAAAACAGACTGGGGGGTGACGTCGAAGGCGTAAAGCTTCGGGGCGCCACCACTCGTACTGCTTCACGCGCATACTGAGTGGCTGACTAGCGGGCCCCGCTAGTCACGCGAGGGGGGAGGGAGAAAGAAACGGAGGATAGCGCGGCTTCGCCGGAGCACACGCTGGCGATGAGGGCTTCTTGGCCAAAACAAGAGGGAGGGATCGAGGGAGGAGACGGAGGCGCACCTGCCCGTACCCATAGAGTAGCTAGGGATGGTCGGACGGCGTCGGAATCAACCTCTCTAGCGGAGGCAGAGAGCAGAGGTCGCCGGAGACGAAGACGATGGCAAACAGAGGCGACTCCAGGGGCTCCAACCAGGCGGAACAGCACCACTGGAGAGCGGCGGAGGCCCTGGAAGGGTTGCCCAGGCTTGGGAGGGGCCAGAGCTACGGAGACGACCCGAGGGGATCACTGGCAAGCTCGAGCTCGGGGACGGCGGCCTGCGGCTTGCCCGGCCGGGCTACGGCTATCTATGAGGTTGTGGAGTGTGTGCGAGTCATGGATGGTGCTCGAGGAGGCTGGGGAGCGCTCCATTTATAGCTGAGCATCAAGGGGGGTTCAGGCTCCGCCGGTGGACACCTGGACACGGCGCCCGACAACGAACGACATCAGTGAGAGGGGGAGAAGGAGACGCAGCTCACGCCGGGACTGTGGGCGAACGGGGACGAGCACAGGGGCACTGGGGTGACGACGAGCACAGTGCGCACCGCACTGTTACGTTGGCCAGACCATGCCCGTGCTCGCTGCGGCGAGCTCAGGCGTCGGCGAGCGCCAGGAGGGAGTTAAGGGAGCTTGGACGAAGATTGTGGCGAAGTTTGGCAAGGCTAGGCAGTCGGGGAAGCAAGCACGCGAGCAACAAAGGCTCAGGCGTGACTCAGAGCGCGTCGGCACGCAGGTTGGCATCATGTACACGCGTGGTCACTGCGTGAACTCTGCCCTCAGGCCGACCTAAGTCAAAATTTCATGTATGGCTTGTTGTTTGTGGTTGTTTTGAAGATTACCACGCTTTGGTTTGGACCCACACGCAGTAGGATATATTTCATCCGCCTAGTAAGTTTCTGATCAGTAGCTTTGACAGCTTATTGTGGTCAAACGGCTGGGAGTTGAGGGCTGGGCTTTGGAGGTTAGCAATCATCTACTAAGGTGATGATGCACAAGAAAAATCAGCCACAATGGAGCAAGTAAAATGGTAGTTGCTATAGAAACCACCATTTTTGTCCAGAACAGAAAATATTTTCTGTAGGAAAAATATTCCAAAAATTTATGCAATATTTTTGCTCAGGAAGGTGCCCTATGGTTCAAAGAATATTTGTGAATTTTCTTAGATTTTTGTGGGCAAGAAAAATTGGGGTTGCTTTGGAGCACATTGAGCTGACTAGGGTTTAAGAGAGGGAAATGAATATTTTTCATTTAAGAAAAATATTCCAATTATTATTTTGAGATGAACCAGAGTGGGAATGATGGTTAGAGAGGGAAATGGGACACTTGGGTGAAAGCCAAGGGGTACCCAAGTGTTTAAGTCCATATGAAAAGATTCAAAACTCCAAATTTCAAATTCAATCCAACTAAAATCAGGCAAAGAAAAGAGGGCAAAAACCAGGCTATCATAGGCGACGTGGGCCCGTAAGCCACACAACCATGTTAGTAAAAGTTTTGCAATGACTAGACTGGACTTTGGCCAAAGAGTTTGGAAGGGGGATTCCTACAGGCAGTCGGCTCTGATACCAACTTGTGACGCCACCGATTCAATCGTACACTAATCATACACGCAAACGTGTATGATCAAGATCAGGGACTCACGGGAAGATATCACAACACAACTCTAAACACAATTTAAAGTCATACAAGCATTATATTACAAGCCAGGGGCCTTTAGGGCTCGAATACAAGTGCTCAATCATAGATGAGTCAGCGGAAGCAATAATATCTGAGTACAAACATAAGTTAAACAAGGTGCCATAATATGGCTAGCACAAACTGGGAACCAGATCAAAGAGGCGCATGCCTCCTGCCTGGGATCCTCCTAACTACTCATGGTCGTCAGTGGCCTACACGTAGAAGAAGGCACCCTCGGTGTAGTAGGGATCGTCGCCGATGGTGGTGTCTGGCTCTTGGGCTCTAACATCTGGTTGCGGCATCCGAGAAGAAAGGAAAAAGGGGGAAAGGGGGAGCAAAGCAACCGTGAGTACTCATCCAAAGTACTCGCAAGCAAGGATCTACACTACATATGCATTGGTATCAACGAAAAGGATAGTATATGTGGACAAAACTGCAGAATGCCAGAATAAGAGGGGGATAACTAGTCTTATCGAAGACTACGCTTCTGGCAGCCTCCATCTTGAAGCATGTAGAAGAGAGTAGCGTGTGCAGCATGTAGAAGAGAGCGATCACCGGGTTGTATCTGGCACTTGAGAGGGTGTGTTTTATTAAGTATCCGGTTCTAGTTGTCATATGGTCGGAATACAACTCTGGGTCATCCTTTTACCGAGGGACACGGCTATTCAAATAGATAAACTTCCCTGCAGGGGTGCATCACATTACCCAACACACTCGTTCCCTCTGGCCGGGAATTCCTGGGTCATGTCCTGCCTTGGAAGATCAACTTGTCGCAGTCCTACCTAGGCTCAACAGAGAGGTCAGCATGCCAGTCTAAATCCTAAGTGCGTAGGGGTTTGGGCCCATCTCCCATTGCACTCCTGCACATTGCGTGGGCGGCCAAAAGCAGACCTAGCCTCCCTAATACAAGAGCAGGTGTTCTAGTCCAATTCGGCGCGCGCTGCTCAACCGCTAACGTCAAGAAGGCTTCGGCAGATACCACAAGGTCGAGTGCCCATAACTGTTTTCGCGTAGTTGGTTAGTGCGTATAGGCTTGTAGCCAGACTCAGATTAAATATCCAGATCTTGTTAAGTGTGTTATTTGAAGTATCCACGGACGCCAACCAGGGCCAAGCCCACCCGTCTCCTAGGTGGTCACAACCTGCCCTGTCGCTCCGCCACAAAGTAACACTCGAGGGCCGTTGAGAACCCAGGCCCACCACTACCTGGGTGGAACCACCTGTCCCTTCAGCCCCCACATCCAAACAGTATCACAAGTGATGTAGCAGTATAGTAGTATATAGTATATTTATGCGTCTCCAACGTATCTATAATTTTTGATTGTTCCATGTTATTATATTATCTGTTTTGGATGTTTAATGGGCTTTAATATGCTCTTTTATATTATTTTTGGGACTAACCTATTAACCGGAGGCCCAATGCTTGTTTCTGTTTTTTTGCCTATTTTAGAGTTTTGCAGAAAAGGAATACCAAACGGAGTCCAAACGGAATGAAACCTTTGCGATGATCTTTCTTGGACCGAAAGCAATCCAGAAGACTTGGATTCAAAGTCTGGAACTCCACGAGGTGGCCATGAGGCAGAGGGCACACCCCCACCCTCGTGGGTCCGTCCTAGCTCCACCGACGTACTTCTTTCGCCTATGTATACTCTTATACGCTAGAAACATCACAGAGAGCCATGAAACCACTTTTCCACCGCCGCAACCTTCTGTACCCATGACATCCAATCTTGGGGCCTTTTCCGGCGATCTGCCAGAGGTGGAATCGATTACAGAGGGCTTCTACATCAACACCATTGCCTCTCCGATGAAGCGTGAGTAGTTTACCACAGACCTTCGGGTCCATAGTTATTAGCTAGATGGCTTCTTCTCTCTCTTCGATTCTCAATACAAAGTTCTCCTTGATGTTCTCGGAGATCTATTCGATGTAATACTCTTGTGCGGTGTGTTTGCCGAGATCCGATGAATTGTGGGTTTATGAACAAGATTATCTATGAATATTATTTGGTTCTTCTCTGAATTCTTATATGCATGATTTGATATCTTTGCAAGTCTCTTCGAATTATCGGTTTAGTTTGGCCTACTAGATTGATCTTTCTTGCAATGGGAGAAGTGCTTAGCTTTGAGTTCAATCTTGCGGTGTCCTTTCCCAGTGACAGTAGGGGCAGCGAGGCACATATTGTATTGTTGCCATCGAGGATAAAAAGATGGGGTTTATATCATATTGCTTGATTTTATCCCTCTACATCATGTCATCTTGCTTAATGCGTTACTCTGTTCTTATGAACTTAATACTCTAGAAGCATGCTGGATAGCGGTCGATGTGTGGAGTAATAGTAGTAGATGTAGAATCGTTTCGATCTACTTGACACAGACGTGATGACTATATTCATGATCATTGCCTTAAATATCTTCATAACTATGCACCTTTCTATCAATTGCTCGGCAGTAATTTGTTCACCCACCGTAATTCATGCTATCTTGAGAGAAGCCACTAGTGAAACCTATGGCCCCAGGTCTCTTTCTTATTATATTGCATCTCTTTTTATTTACATCGCATCTCGTTTACTATTTTGCAATCTTTACTTTCCAATCTATACAACAAAAATACCAAAAAAAATTACTTTACTATCTCTATTAGATCTCACTTTTGCGAGTGACCGTGAAGGGATTGACAACCCCTTCATCGCGTTGGTTGCAAGGTTCTTGATTGTTTGTGTAGGTACTAGGTGACTTGTATGTTGTCTCCTACTGGATTGATACCTTGGTTCTCAAAACTGAGGGAAATACTTACGCTACTTTGCTGCATCACTTTTTCCTCTTCAAGGGAAAACCAACGCATGCTCAAGAGGTAGCAAGATGGATTTCTGGCGCCGTTGTGATACGTCTCCAACATATCTATAATTTTTTATTGTTCCATGCTATTATATTATCTGTTTGGATGTTTAATGGGCTTTATTATACATTTTTATATTATTTTTGGGACTAACCTACTAACCAAAGGCCCAATGCAAATTGCTGTTTTTTTGCGTATTTCAGTGTTTTGCAGAAAAAGAATATCAAACGGAATCCAAACGGAATGAAACCTTCAGGAGAGTGATTTTTGGAACAAACGGAATACATGAGACTTGGAGTGGATGTCAAGGAAGCATCAAGGAGGCCACGAGGCAGGGAGGCACGCCCCCGACCCTAGTGGGCCCCTCGTGGCTCCCCTGACCGACTTCTTTCGCCTATATATACTCATATACCCCGAAAACATCCGAGAGCGCCTCAAAACCCTATTTCCACCGCCGCAACCTTCTGTACCCAAGAGATCCCATCTTGGGGCCTTTTCTGGAGATCCGCCGGAGGGGGAATCGATCACGGAGGACTTCTACATCAACACCATAGCCTCTCCGATGATGTGTGAGTAGTTTACCACAGACCTTCAGGCCATAGTTATTAGCTAGATGGCTTCTTCTCTCTCTTTGGATCTCAATACAAAGTTCTCCTCGATCTTCTTGGAGATCTATTCGATGTAATTCTTTTTGCGGTGTGTTTGTCGGGATCCGATGAATTGTGGGTTTATGATCAAGATTATCTATGAACAATATTTGGTTCTTCTCTGAATTATTTTATGTATGATTTGTTATCTTTGTAAGTCTCTTCGAATTATCAGTTTGGTTTGGCCTACTAGATTGATCTTTCTTGCAATGGGAGAAGTGCTTAGCTTTGGGTTCAATCTTGCGGTGTCCTTTCCCAGTGACAGCAGGGGCAGCAAGGCACATATTGTATTGTTTCCATCGAGGATAAAAAGATGGGGTTTATATCATATTGATTGAGTTTATCCCTCTACATCATGTCATCTTGCCTAATGCGTTACTCTGTTCTTATGAACTTAATACTCTAGATGCATGCTGGATAGCGGTCGATGTGTGGAGTAATAGTAGTAGATGCAGAATCGTTTTGGTCTACTTGTCGCGGACGTGATGCCTCTATACATGATCATGCCTAGATATTATCATAATTATGCACTTTTCTATGAATTGCTCAACAGTAATTTGTTTACCCCACCATAATACTTATGCTATTTTGAGAGAAGCCACTAGTGAAACCTATGGCCCCCAGGTCTATTTTCCACCATATAAGTTTCCAATCTATTTTACTTTGCAATCTTTACTTTCAATCTATATCATAAAAATACCAAAAATATTTATCTTATTATCTCTATCAGATCTCACTTTTGCAAGTGGTCGTGAAGGGATTGACAACCCCTTTATCGCGTTGGTTGCAAGGTTCTTATTTGTTTGTGTAGGTGCGAGGCGACTTGCGTGTAGTCTCCTACTGGATTGATACCTTGGTTCTAAAAAAATGAGGGAAATACTTATGCTACTCTGCTGCATCACCCTTTCCTCTTCAAGGGAAAAACAACGCAGTGCTCAAGAGGTAGCATATTGCTAGGGAGATCTACGCCAAGTCAAGACATACCAAGTACCCATCATAAACTCTTCTCCCTCTGTCGGTGGGAACGACACCTATGGGATCACAAGAATCCCTACTACGGTTCGCGGGGCACGGGGTCGTGAGAAGAGCGGATCTAACAGGTAGCACACGGTTTGTTTATCCAGGTTCAGGCCGCGAGGATGCGTAAAACCCTACTCCTGCTTTGGTGGATTGTATATCTGTGTTCTTGAGCTAGCTATGGGGCGTGAGGAGCTCCAAAAAGCTGAATCCCTCCTCTGGTCGCCTCGGGCCTCCTTTTATAGAAAAAGGGGTTGCCACAGTGGCACACAGGAGGTGGAAAGGGTACAGTGATGCGAGGTTATCCCTCACATTACATGACAAGGCGAATTTAATGCGTCTTGCTTAGGTGTCCTTACTTTATCGGGGACGGGGGAGAAACCTATCTCGTCCGTCGCCGCTCCTTCTTGTGTCGACACGCGCCCTGGCCAGCGATGCCTGCGGTGCCATATAGGTAGGCAGGCAGCTGAGGTGGCGCAGTGGTGGGTCTTCACGAAGATCTGCATGCCGCCACGCAGGTGCCTGCCCAGTTGGTTGGGTCGGCAGCTGCATGCATGCGGTGGTGGAGGTTTAGTCAGTGTGGGCCTGATGGTGGCCTTGCAGGTGTCCTTGGTAAGGGCCATGCTGGGGCCACGACAAGGGTCTTGCCGGGGCGCCTGCTGTCATCCCCGGCAAGGCGCTTGCCGGGGGCCTTGTGGTCTTCCTCGGCTGGGATCCCGCCAAGGGTTGTCGTCTCCTTAGTGTGTATCTGATCTTGAATGTCTTCACAAAGATCTGCATGTCGCCACGGGGATGTCTCCAGAATCCTTACCCTTTGGGGGCAGTGGACTCAAGGGTGATTTGCTTCGTAGGCGCGGGACGAGTCGCCGCAGCAAGGGTCTTGCCGGGGCTGCTAGAACTGTCTCCCGGCAAGGATCTTGCCGGGGGAGTCCGCTCCGTCCCCTTTGCTCTTCGTGGTCTTGGCCTTGGCGTCGTAGTTCTCTTGAGCTTCGGTCTTACCCTGGCTCACCTCCCTTGCCTTGCTTGGTGTGGTGGTGCCCGTGGCTCAGACTGCCCGTGCACAGTTATAGGGGTACAAAAAGTGTACCCCTCTTTTTGTACACCGACAGGAGCCCCCGGGCCTGGTCCACACATAAGCACAACGCATTGTTGGGCTAGGCCCAAAAACGGTGCGCGGGCAGGCGGGGCGGTTTTTACCGCGGTAAGATTCTTCGCGCGCTGCGCTTCCCACGACTCCCGCGCGTGGCACGGCGTGGGGAGGTGCGTGTGACGTGGGCAGCATGCGTGGGGGTGGTTCCCGCAGGCATGCGTCACATCATAGTAAAGGGGCGGTTCGCGCCTTCCCCATAAACGGAGGGAGGCGTGGAGGCGCGGCCCATTTACTGAATGGGGCTGAGGCGCGGTGTTCAAGGCATCCACTCCCCACGATCACGGGGTGGGGAGTGGTCGTCTCACCCGTCCCCTTGGTTCTGCAGTCCGCCATGTGTCTCCCATGCGCCTGGGGTGGCAAACGGTGGAGGCGGGAAACCGGGCCGTCGCTGGTTGGGGCGGCGGGTCGGTCCTGGCTCCCTGCGCCTTCCGTATCTTGATTAGCCGAGCAGGGCGGCTGAGCCCCAACCCCGATCCTTTATAAAGAGCGGGAGGGGGGGTGGCGTCCCACATTCTTTCATCTTCTTCTTCCTTCAGCTTCTGCTCCTCCCTTCCATCTGTCATGGAGAGAGGGAATCCCGGTCCTTCAACAGTGGCGGCGAGGGTCGGCGCTCGACAACACGTCCCTCCTTCTCCTGCGCCTGCGGTGGCAGAGCCAGCCGCGAGGGGAAGGGGGAGGGGCGAGGCCGTGGGCGAGGCCGGGGCGCTCGTGGAAGAGGAGGATGGGGCGGCGTGCCGGCCTCGCCTCCGCCAGCACCTCCTCCTCCAATGGAGGGCCATATTGGGGATGACCCTTGTGAGTTCTTCGTCAGGTTGCGCCGGCCGCCGTGCCGTCGCCTTCGTCTCCCGACTCAATTTGCGCGGGAGATGGAGCTGTATCCGCCGGAATCGTTGCGGCTGCACATGAGGGGCTGTGGGATCAGTGGCACGCGGGTCCGCGTCGACTTCCCCGCCCCTCACGTGATGTATCTTTGTGGGGGATGGAAGACGTTTGCTCATATCCACCACTTGACGGAGGGGCTCACTCTCCATTTTAAGCTGATGGAGGGTGGCCTTCTCTCCGTAAAGGTCTTCGGGTGCTTTGGGACCCGTGCAAGGTGCTGCGTGGAGAGCTCTTCTGATAGTGAAGACTCCTCCTCGGGCGGGAGTGACGAGGAGGACAGCGGCAGCGACAACGAGGGTAGTAGGCGGCAGGATGACGGGTCCGATTAGGTGTCGGGTGCCACTCCATGCGGCATCGGCGACCCCATCATCCGCGTCACCGGCTCCCTGAACTTCTCGGGGTCGTCTCCTTGGGCGGCTGGCGTTGGGAGGCTGCGGAAGAGGAAGAGGGCGGGTGGTAAGGCCGTCAAGTGCGGGCACCAATGCCTTCGACGCGTGCTGACGTCCTGCCGCCTCGTCTTCAAGCTCTGCTTCCGGCGCCGCCATCACCATCCAGCCTTTGGACGGCCACCAAGATGTTCTCTTGGTGTCTTCTGCCACCCGTAGCTCGCCTAGGCGCTCCTTTTGTCCCTTTTGCCTCTGTGACCTGCCTCCTGAGGAGAGGGACAAGAAAGGGATTACGGGCACCTTATCTCTTTTTAGTTTGTAAGCCTTCGGGCCTTTATTGAATTTAAAACTTGTAATCCCATCATTCATGTTTTTCATTCCCTATGGACTGTACCTGAGTGGAATGTTTTTTTAATGAAAAAGGGATGCTTGCTGGGTCATTTGTTTGCGGGTGGAACCCACAACAAGGAGTAAATCCTTGATATCTTCAAGATAAACATTTCCTTGCCCGGCAACAGGCCTTGCCGTCTCCCCACTTCGCTCGACCTTCCTCACGCCTTTGGCGGAGGTAGGGATGAGGCGGGTTCAGGCTCCTTGTTTCATCCTTTCGCTCCCGCGACTACGACCAAACTTGGCCCCAGGAACGAGCCCTAGGGCCTAGAGTTATGGGAGCACGGTAGCTTAGGGGAAAACGAGGTTTCACATACCTCAGTCCATAATGGAATGCATTATAAGGGATGAAGAACTTATCTGGAGCTGCAGTCCCCGGCAACCCTGGTTCGCCGTGGGTGAATCTTTGCTCTTGCAGCCCCCAGCAATACTGGCTTGCCGGGGGCTAGATGCTGGTCTGTTCCTCTTTTTTTTCTCCCCAAGTGGTTCGGCACGGATATCTGGGTGTCCTGTGAACCAAAGAAGACAAAAGAAAGACAAAGAGACGCACACTCAACCTCTAAGCTAGGGGTTAGTCACCGCTAAGCACTATCAACCCTAACCAAGGACGAGACTCGACCTAGCATGCATGCTATAACTTAGGGCGCCATCGCTTCATTTACTTATGCTCAGGGTCTGCGCCTAGCTTTGTACAGAGGGTTACATGCGTCACCGGCAAGGCTCGTACAAAAGGTGGCTTGCCGGGGGGCCCGGCAAGCCGTGCCTCACGGGTAAAACTTGCGAAGATGCTCAATGTTCCACGAGTTACTCACCGGAACGGCATCTTCGGTCTCCAGGTGGACTGCGCCGGGCCTGGTGGCTCGTATTACCCGATAAGGCCCTTCCCACCTTGGCGTCAACTTGTTGGAATTCTTGGCCGATTGAACACGCCGAAGAACAAGGTCGCCTTCCTCAAAGCTTCGGGCATGAACCTTGCGGCTATGGTAGTGGCGCAAGGCTTGCTGGTAGTGCGCTGCTCTCACAGCCGCCCGAAGACGATCTTCCTCAAGGAGTGTTGCGTCATCTTGGCGCAGTTGCTCTTGCTCAAGCTCATCATAAGCGAGTACTCGAGGTGACCCGTATATGAGTTCAGTGGGGAGAACTTCTTCTGCCCCGTATACCAGGGCAAAAGGTGTCTGGCCGGTGGCTCGATTTGGCGTCGTTCTGATTGACCAAAGAACCGTCGGCAACTCATCAATCCAGCGCCTTCCACTCTTGCGCAGCCTGTCAAAGGTCTTTGTCCTTAAGCCATGCAGTATTTCATCGTTTGCCCTCTCAGCTTGACCATTGCTTCGTGCGTGAGCAACGGAAGCGAAACAGACTTTGCTGCCGAGTTCTTGGGTATATTGCATGAAGGTGCGGCTTGTGAACTGTGTACCGTTGTCGGTGATGACCCTGTTGGGTACACCAAAACGACACACTAGTCCCTTGAAGAATTTGACGGCTGACTGAGCTGTGACCTTCCTCACTGCTTCCACCTCTGGCCACTTTGTGAACTTGTCGATTGCGACATACAAGTACTCAAAGCTCCCGACAGCGCGGGGGAAAGGGCCCAGTATGTCGAGCCCCTAGACCGAGAAGGGCCAGGAGAGAGGAATGGTTTGAAGGGCTTGAGCTGGTTGATGAAGTTTCTTTGAATGGAACTGACACGCTTCACACCTAGTGACTAGTATCGTCGCATCTTGGAGGGCAGTGGGCCAGAAGAAGCCTTGCCGAAATGCCTTGCCAGCAAGGGCTCTTGACCCTATGTGGGATCCACATATGCCTCCATGTATCTCCGCCAACAGTCCCAGTCCTTCCTCTCGAGGGATACACTTCAATTTCACACCGTTCGGCCTCTTTTTGTACAGGACGTCATCGACGAACTGGTACATAGTAGAGTGACGGGCTACTTTTTCCGCTTCTTCCTGCTCCTCAGGAAGTTCCCCTGTTTGGAGGAATCGGACGGTATGCTGTGCCCACGCTGGAGCCTGGGGCTCGACGACGAGGACTAAAGGCATTTCCTCCCCTACAGGAGCGACTGTCTCGATGGCAAGAGCTTGATGCTCTGTCGGAGCTAGCCGTCCTGTGGCGGGCTCAGTGTCTCCGGCAACATCCTTGCCGGCGGCTTCGGGGAGCTCGGCGGGAAAGTACTTGCCGGGCCCTGATTTTCTCCTCTTGTTCTGCTCTGTTGATGGATCAACGGATGGCTGAGTTAGCCGAAGCACAAAGGTACCTGGTTCCACAGGTAGCTTGAGGGCAGCGCATTTTGACAGGTAATCGGTGATATCATTCTCCGCTCAGGGAATGTATTCTGCCTGTATACCGTCAAAACGCTCTTCCAGCTTTCTCACTTCATCGATGCAGGCCTTCATCAACGGGCTCTGGTAATCCTTGTTGACTTGCTTGACGACAAGTTGCGAGTCGCCTCTGACAACGAGTTTCTTGATTCCGAGGTTCGCCGCAATCCTAAGACCGGCAAGCAGCCCTTCGTACTCAGTCGTATTGTTTGTTGACACCTCCCTAGGGAAGTGCATCTGGATCACGTACTTGAGGTGCTCTCCGGTGGGCACGACAAGCAGTACGCCAGCCCCGGCGCCCTGTAAGGAGAAAGCTCCATCAAAGTACATGATCCAGTCGCAACTTGCCTCCTTGCCGGGGAGAGCAGTCTCTTGGGTTTCTTCGTCAGGCGTCGCGGTCCATTCTGCAACGAACTCCGCCAGGACTCGGCTTTGAATCGTCGAGGTACTCTCAAACTTGAGGCCAAAGCTGGACGGTTCCAGTGCCCACTCTACGATCCTTCCCGTTGCGTCTGGATTGTGCAATATCCGTTGCAGAGGGAGGCGAGTGACGACATTGATTTCGTGCGCCTAGAAGTAGTGACACAGCTTCCTCGAGGCCATAAGAAGGCCGAAGAGCAGTTTCTGCACATCAGAGTACCTCAATCTAGCCCCCTGCAGGAGGGAACTAACAAAGTAGACCGGGTGCTGCATCATTTTCTTCTTCGGCGGCACTTCAATTGGTTGCGTCATCTCGGCATCGGTGGCATCGGGCTCCGTCGCTGCTATTACCTCATCATCAATTTCTCTCTGCGCCACTAGTGCGACACTAACCACCTGGTTCGTTGCCGCCATGTACAACAGCAACGGTTCCTGTGGCCTAGGCGCAACTAGTATTGGCACGGAGGAGAGGTACCTCTTCAAATCTTGCAATGCTGCTTCGGCTTTTGGCGTCCACTCCATCGGGCCCGCCTTTTTCAAAATCTTGAAAAAGGGAAGGGCGTGCTCAGCGGACTTGGAAATGAACCTGCTCATGGCGGCAACGCAACCAGCAAGCCGACACACATCCTTGACTCGCTTGGGCACTTCAATCTGCTCTATAGCTTTGATCTTGTCCGGATTGGCCTCTATCCCAAGCTGTGACACAAAGAACCCGAGAAGCTTGCCAGACGGGACGCCGAAGACGCACTTCTCAGGGTTCAGCTTGAGATTGATCTTGCGTAGGTTTGCAAATGTTTCTTGTAAATCTGATATGAGGGTTGCCCTGTTCTTGGTTTTGACCACTATATCATCCATATAAGCTTCCATATTTCTATGGAGCTGGGGTTCAAAACCAATCTGGACCACCCTTGCAAACGTTGAACCAGCACTCTTCAACCCGAAAGGCATCCGTATAAAGCAATACGTACCACATGGGGTGATCAATGCCGTTTTCTCTTCATCTTCCCTTGTCATGAAGATCTGGTGGTAGCCGGAGTAGGCATTGAGGAATGACAACAGATCACACCCAGCTGTGGAGTCAACAATCTGGTCGATGTGCGGCAACGGGAAGGGGTCTTTGGGACAAGCCTTATTAATATCTGTGTAATCAATACACAGCCTCCACTTCCCATTTGCCTTGCGCACTACCACCGGATTGGCCAACCACGTTGGATGGAGCACTCCTCTTACCAAACCCGCTACTTCCAGTTTCCGGATCTCCTCTGTGATGAACTCTTGTCGTTCCAAAGCTTGCTTTCTGGCCTTCTGCTTGACGGGCCGCACATGAGGACAGACAGCAAGGTGGTGCTCAATCACCTCCCTGGGAACGCCGGGGATGTCAGATGCTTGCCATGCAAACACATCGACATTCGCCCGCAGGAAGGTGACGAGCGCGTCTTCCTATTTGTCGTCAAGGGTGGAGCTTATGGTAAAAGCTCCTCCTGTGCCGTCCTCCTTGATAGAAACCTTCTTGGTTCCCGACGGTGTGGCCCTCGACTTCTTGTTTCTATCGGCGGAGCTCTCTGGCACATCCTCGACGGGAGTGCTACACTCCAAAGAGGTGCGCTTGCCGGAGTGGGTGCCTGAGGTCTCACCGGTCTTCTTCTTTTGCCTTCCCGGGGCTCCAGCGGCAGGAGCAAGCGCCTTAGCAGCGACGACTGCTGCAACTGCTTGTTGGTAGAGTTGGTCAGCGCAAATTAGCGCATCCTTCTTGTATGATGGGACGGTGATGATCGTCACAGGCCCCGACATCTTCAGGGTGTTATAGGCGTAATGTGACGCCGGCATGAACTTGGCCAGCGCTGGGCGGCCAAGGATCCTGTTGTAAGGCAAGGGGATCTTGGCAACGTCGAACACAATCATTTCTGTCCTGTAGTTCAGATCACTCCCAAAAGTTACGGGCAACGTGACCTTTCCCTTTGGTTGACTTCTTCCCGGGTTGACCCCCTGAAACGTGCCCGTCTCTTTGAGGTCTTCATCAGGAATCTGCAATTTCTCGATCACGGCAGGCGAGATTAAGTTCAGACCGGCCCTGCCATCGACTAGCATCTTTGTCACCTTGAGGTTGCGTATTGTTGGTGAAACCAACAATGGCAAGCACCCGACTGCAGTAGTGCGATCAGGGTGATCCTCAGTGTCAAAAATGATAGGTGTGCTGGACCACTTCAGCGGCCTTTGGGCATCAAACGACGGTTCCGCCGCTGTAATCTCACGCGCCCACTGTTTAAGCTGGCGGTGAGAGGTATGCAGCGAGGCGCCGCCATCGACGCACATGGCCTCTGTAGCTTTCTAAAACTCTTGGTCTCCAGACTCATCGTCCTCTTCGTGATCATCATCTTCTGGCTTTTTGTCACGGCCCCGGGCAGGCCTCTCCTGCTGTTTATCTTTGCCGCGACGGCCTGCCTGGCCGCCACGCTTCTTGTTGGACCCCTCAGCACCGTCCTGGCCTTTCTCCTTGTCCCGCCTCTCATATTCAGCCCTCTGCTTCTCAGCAACGAGCTCAACCTGTCGGCAGTTCTGGAGATCATGGCCTTTGGTGAGATGGATCTTGCAGTATTGCTTGTCAGAGTTTCCTGGCTTCTCGGCAGCCGCCAAGGCCCGGCAGGCGACACATCCGGCAATTTCCTTGCCTGGGTCATTTGCCTTAGTTTTCTTGGTGGAGCCGGTGTCGTCAGATCCCTCGACGGCAAGCACAACTTTACCTTTGTGCTTCCTGTTGCGGCGCCGGCCTTTCTTCACCGAGGCGGCAATATCCTCATCTAAGGAGTCGGTTTCCACGCCGGCATCTTCGCCGGGGTACTTCCTTCCCTCTTCAGCTCGGGCACATCTATCAGCAAGAACATAGAGTTCTGCCACATCTTTCACCTTGTTCATTGCTAGTTCTTCGTGCATCTTGCGGTTACGCACGTTCTGATGGAACGCGCTGATGATGGCGGCAGGGTGAACATCAGGGATATTGTACTGTACCCGGCTGAACCTCTATATATACTTGCGCAGACTCAAGCCTCCCTTCTGGGGAATGACATGCAGGTCGCTTGCTTGGCCATGGGCTTGGTGACCTCCAGTAAAGGCGCCCACAAACTCATGGCACAAATCCGATCAGGAGGAAATGGAGTCTACCGGCAAGTGCATCAACCACGACATGGCGTTGGGTTTAAGAGCCAATGGAAAGTAGTTCGCAAGCACCTTATCGTCGCGGGCTCCGGTGGCTTGCATCGCGATGGTGTAGATGCTGAGGAACTCAGACGGGTGAGTCTTGTCGTTGTACTTTTCGCCAACGTCAGGTTTGAAGGTGCGGTGAGTGGGCCACTAGAACTGCCGCAACTCACGGGTAAAAGCCAGACCGCCTACCTCGTAACGTAGGCCTCCAAGGCTCTCCAAGGTCGGGTGGTTCACAGCAGGCCCTGCTCGCCTGTCTGACTGGTGGCGCGCTCCGCGCCGGCGCTCGATAGTGGTTCGAGCGTCTTCATGGGCTTGTTCCCAAGAACTTGGCGCTGGTCACAGTGGGTCCGCGGGTCAGACGATGCTATGGAGATGTCGTCGCCTGCGACGTCGCGACGAGCTGGCGTCCGCGGTACCGGACGGGGACGAGGTGAATGCACCATGGTCGCGGCGCCGCCGGCTTTTCCGCCATTGGTCCGCGGGACTCCGTCGGAGCGTCGACCCGGGGGCCCCACCGGACTTGGTTCGTCTTTGTTGGCCACCGCAACAAGGCTTCGGATAGTGGCTCTCCATTCGTCGAGTTTCCCCGTAGTGGGAGGAAAGTCGAGGAGCAACTGCGCGCGCGCCAGGGCCTCTGCTGGCGTCGGTGGCAGCGAAACCTGCACGGATCACGACGCGCTTCGACTTCTGACCATGTCAGAAGGAACTCTATCACGACCCCGCGGTCGCATACCATTTTCACCAGCGCCTCAGCGAGTGGGCAGGTCTTCTACGTCCCGAGAGTGGCGCTCGGGGCTCGTCCCGCGGTGACGCCCGGGATCTTCGGCCCGATTACGCCGTTTGTCGCGCGCTGCCTAGGAGGAGCGCGCTGTTGGCGCCGGCGTGGGAGTCTTGGAGGCCCTTGCGTCGCCTTCGGGCGGGGCGGCGATGACCTTGGAAGGCCCCGCTCCACCCGCGAAGGACTTGGCTCTGCCTTTGGATTTGGCGACGTGTGGCCCGTTACTAGGCGCACAAACATCGCCGCCTCCCAAACTCTGGCTGCTGGGATGGTGTTGGTGTTCGCAAGCAGCACCCCGGGTCCTCTCTGTGACCGGTCCGCTGCTCGCTCGCGTCAGGACGGGCTGTCCAGCTTCCGACTAGCCAACCGCCACCGTCGTCTTCTTCTTGGGCGCCATGATGATGAAGAAGCGCCGAACTAACTACTAAAGCTGATTCTCACAACTGAACCGCCCCTACCTGGCGCGCCAAGGATGTCGGTGGGAACGACACCTATGGGATCACAAGAATCCCTACTACGGTTAGCGGGGCACATGGTCGTGAGAAGAGTGGATCTAACAGGTAGCACACGGTTCGTTTATCTAGGTTTGGGCCGCGAGGATGCGTAAAACCCTACTCCTGCTTTGGTGGATTGTATATCTGTGTTCTTGAGCTAGCTATGGGGCGTGAGGAGCTCCAAAAAGCTGAATCCCTCCTCTGGTCACCTCGGGCCTCCTTTTATAGAAAAAGGGGTTGCCACAGTGGCACACAGGAGGTGGAAAGGGTACAGTGATGCGAGGTTATCCCTCGCATTACATGACAAGGCGCATTTAATGCGTCTTGCTTAGGTGTCCTTACTTTATCGGGGACGGGGGAGAAACCTGTCTCGTCCGTCGCCGCTCCTTCTTGTGTCGACACGCGCCCTGGCCAGCGACGCCTGCGGTGCCACATAGGTAGGTAGGCAGCTGAGGTGGCGCAATGGTGGGTCTTCACGAAGATCTGCATGCCGCCACGCAGGTGCCTGCCCAGCTGGTTGGGTCGGCAGCTACATGCATGCGGTCGTGGAGGTTTAGTCGGCGTGGGCCTGATGGTGGCCCTGCACGTGTCCTTGGTAAGGGCCTTGCCGGGGCCCCGGCAAGGGTCTTGCCGGGGCGCCTGCTGTCATCCCCGACAAGGCGCTTGCCGGGGGCCTTGTGGTCTTCCTCGGATGGGATCCCGCCAAGGGTTGTCGTCTCCTTAGTGCGTATCTGATCTTGAATGTCTTCACAAAGATCTGCATGTCGCCACGGGGATGTCTCCGGAATCCTTGCCCTTTGGGGGCAGTGGACTCAAGGGTGATTTGCTCCGTAGGCGCGGGACGAGTCGCCATGGCAAGGGTCTTGCCGGGGCTGCTAGAACTGTCTCCCAACAAGGATCTTGCCGGGGGAGTCCGCTTCGTCCCCTTTGCTCTTCGTGGTCTTGGCCTTGGCGTCATAGTTCTCTTGAGCTTCGGTCTTACCCTGGCTCACCTCCCTTGCCTTGCTTGGTGTGGTGGTGCCCGTGGCTCAGACTGCCCGTGCACAGTTATAGGGGTACAAAAAGTGTACCCCTCTTTTTGTACACCGACAGGAGCCCCCGGGCCTGGTCCACACATAAGCGCAACGCGTTGTTGGCCTAGGCCCAAAAACGGTGCGCGGGCAGGCGGGGCGGTTTTTACCGCGGTAAGATTCTTCATGCGCTGCGCTTCCCACGACTCCCTCGCGTGGCGCGGCGTGGGGAGGTGCGTGTGACGTGGGCAGCATGCGTGGGGTTGGTTCCCGCAGGCATGCGTCACATCATAGTAAAGGGGCGGTTCGCGCCTTCTCCATAAATGGAGGGAGGCGTGGAGGCGCGGCCCATTTACTGAATGGGGTTGAGGCACGGTCTTCAAGGCGTCCACTCCCCACGATCACGGGGTGGGGAGTGGTCGTCTCACCCGTCCCCTCGGTTCTGCACATCCGCCACGTGTCTCCCATGTGCCTGGGGTGGCAAACGGTGGAGGCGGGAAACCGGGCCGTCGCTGGTTGGGGCGGCGGGTCGGTCCTGGCTCCTTGCGCCTTCCATATCTTGATTGGCCGAGCGGGGCGGCCGAGCCCCAACCCCGATCCTTTATAAAGAGTGGGAGGGGGATGGCGTCCCACATTCTTTGAAGGACGCTAGATGAATTATTTGCCATCGCATTACATTATTTGCCATTCGCCTCTCATTTTCCTCTCCCCCACTTCTAAAACGATTTTCGAAAACCTTTGCCTTCTCTTCGCCCTTGCTTCCCTTTTTATTCATCTTTTTCTCCATGGCCGAATCTAGAGGAACTTCGGGTTTTCTCTCTGGATCAAGTATCTTGGATAACCCATCTATCCTTTCCAACCTCATAAATAATGATGCTAGGGAAAAACTTACTGGTATGGTTGAGGAGGATTTCAATCTTGATGAAGATGATCCCAGAATTTTTCGCTATTTTCTTGATGAATCTTTGAAGGACGCTTGGGATCAGTTGCTGAGGATTCGAGCCATCTATGTGCCCCAATATCAAATTGAGGTTTACTTAAAGAGCTTTTTTTGGCCTCCCCCTTCTTTTAAGAAAGTTTTGGATTCTATTTTTGAAACCGGTTTTCTTGGAGGGGATGCCATCGATACTTATGAGAATATGAAAACCATATTTGGGCACCCCAAGGAAAAGGGTGTTGAATCTACCGCCATTATGAGTTTCTACCAACACGAAATAATTAAAGAGATAAAGGAAAGTTTAAATGTAAATTTTCGCAATGTGCTTAATCTTTCTTCCACTATCAATGGCCATGTGCTCTCGCAAAACAGAAAGATAAATGCTATAGGTAAGAAATTTTCTCTTGTCTTCACCAATACCAAAGATGTCAATACCTAGATCTATTCTTGTTTTTTATGCCTAGCTAGGGGCGTTAAATGATAGCACTTGTTGGGAGGCAACCCAATTTTATTTTTGTTCTTTGCTTTTGGTTCCTGTTTAGTAATAAATAATTCATCTAGCTTCTGTTATGATTGTGTTTTTATGTTTTAAGTAGTGTTTGTGCCAAGTAAATGCTTTAGGATCTTCTTGGGTGATTGTTGTTTGATCTTGCAGATAAAAGCAGAAAGTATGCGCTCACGAAAATAATTATCATTTTTTACTAGAGAGAGATAAAATACCAATTCCAACTGCAGTAGATCAATATACTTTTTATCCTGGTCATCCTAATTTTTCAGAATTTTTGGAGTTACAGAAGTATTCGAAATCTCCAGATTGCTACAGAGTGTTCTGTTTTTGACAGATTCTGTTTTTCATGTGTTGTTTGCTTATTTTGATGAATCATTGAGTAGTATCGGGGGGGGGGGGTATGAACCATAGAGAAGTTGGAATACAGTATGTTTAACACCAATATAAATAAATAATGATTTCATTACAGTACCTTAAAGTGGTGGTTTATTTTCTTATACTAACGGAGCTCATGAGATTTTCTGTTGAAGTTTTGTGTTGTGAAGTTTTCAAGTTTTTGGGTAAAGATTTGATGGATTTTGGAATAAGGAGTGACAATAGCCTAAGCTTGGGGATGCCCAAGGCACCTGTCAGTGTCAAAACCGGCGGATCTCGGGTAGGGGGTCCCGAACTATGCGTCTAGGCCGGATGGTAACAGGAGGCGTGGGACACGAAGTTTTACCCAGGTTCGGACCCTCTTGATGGAGGTAAAACCCTACGTCCTGCTTGATTAATATTGATGATATGGGTAGTACAAGAGTAGATCTACCACGAGATCGGAGAGGCTAAACCTTAGAAGCTAGCCTATGGTATGATTGTTGTTGTCTATGTTGTCCTACGGACTAAAACCCTCCGGTTTATATAGACACCGGAGAGGGTTAGGGTTACACAAAGTCGGTTATAATGGTAGGAGATCTGAATATCCGTATCGCCAAGCTTGCCTTCCACGCCAAGGAAAGTCCCTTCCGGACACGGGACGAAGTCTTCAATCTTGTATCTTCATAGTCTAGGAGTCCGGCTGAAGGTATAGCCCGGCCATTCGGACACCCCCTAATCTAGGACTCCCTCAGTAGCCCCTGAACCAGGCTTCAATGACGACGAGTCTGGCGTGTAGATTGTCTTCGGCATTGCAAGGCGGGTTCCTCCTCCAAGTACTTCATAGAAGATTTTGAACACAAAGATAGTGCCCACCTCTGCAAAATAAGTTTCCACATATTGCCATAGAGAGAATAATATTTACACCAATCTAATCTGCTGACGTATTCCGTAGCGTGACACGCCACGACCAAGCCTTTATCCGAGTCATTTCATTATCCCACCTCAGCGCGTCATGCGAGGCGGTTTCCTTGGCACGTCTTGTCAAAGCAGAGATCGTGTCCCCTTATTCCGGGATTCTCATCAATACGGGCGTGGGTAACCCAACCGCGCCTTTGATTACGGCGCTTGGAGATAAGCGAGTTTTACCAGGCTGGCGGGGACATGTAGTTGCATCCACCCATATAAGGGGATAAGGATCCACCTTTTTCACCTACGCCTTCTTCCTCCTTCGCCTATCCATTCTTGCGCACTCGAGCTCTAGCGCCCAAGTCCGCACTCCCCACCTCAACCTCCTCCAGCCATGTCCGGAGCGGGAGGCAAGTGGATGGTCTCCTCCGTCACGGAGGGACACATGAAAAAGCTGAGGAAGGCCGGATACCTGTCTAACGACATCGCGTACCGACTCCCCGAAAAGGGGCAGATCATCCCCACCCCTAGGCCCCATGAGAGGGTGGTGTTCCTCCCCCATTTCCTCCACGGACTGGGCTTCCCCCTCCATCCATTTGTCCGGGGGCTCATGTTCTACTACGGCCTGGATTTCCACGATCTGGCCCCGAACTTCGTCCTCAACATCTCGGCGTTTATCGTCGTGTGCGAGGCGTTCCTCCGCATCCGCCCCCATTTCGGCCTATGGCTCAAGACTTTCAATGTCAAGCCGAAGGTGGTGCGCGGCAACCAGGCGGAGTGCAGAGGCGCCATGGTGGGCAAGATGGCCAACATCCTATGGCTCGAGGGCTCCTTTGTGGAGACCTTGAAGGGGTGGCAATCGGGTGGTTTTACATCACCGAGCCGCGCGACGCCGAATGGGTCGCACCCCCTGAGTTTCAATCCGGACCCCCTACGCGGCTCACTTCCTGGAAGGAGACGGGCCTGTCTTGGGGTAAAAAAGGAGAGCTGACCGGACTCCAAACAAGCATCCAAACCCTGGCGGACAAGAAGCTCAAACTTGTCAACGTAGTCCAGGTTATGCTCATCCGCCTGATCTTCCCGTGTCAACGACGGGCTTTCAACCTGTGGGAGTTCGACCCGGCGCGGCACCAAACTCTGAGCAGGCTCTTCAACACGACATACGAAGATGCCTGGAAGGTGCTTTTCAAAGGCGCCGAGGCTCCCGCATCCGCTACCGAGGATCGCGGATTCAGTGCGCAGCGTCACGCTCTCGGGGTAAGCTGTTTTTTTCCTTTTATAGGGTATCAGTTTTTTATAGTTTGACTCCATGTGGGATCTAAGCTCCCTTACCTTTGACAGGATTGGCAGGTGACGTCCGGACAGATCAACTGTCCGGCTCCTTTGCCCGAAGGCCCAGCGGACGCTCGCTTGGCGAAGCTGCTGGTTCCGGCACCCTATGTGGTGCCGGAGAAGAAGGCCGTGAAAAAGGCCGCGGGGACTCGAAAGAGTGCCCGGCGCCAGGAGGTGTCGGATCCATCATCCGATAGTTCCGAGGTGCATTCCTCCCGTGAAGACGAGGAGGGAAAAGAAGAGAACTCTCCCCCTTCAGCGGGAGGAGAGAAGAAAAGGAAGGCCACCCTCTCTGGGGAGGCCGGAGGGTCCAAGAAGGGGAAAACCCTTCCTCTGGACTACTCCACCGACGCCGATGACGGCGGAGAGGAGTGGCAGCCCAGGGCCAAGCCCCTGGCGAAATCGTAAGTATCCAGATACCGGAGTAATTCATAGTATCTGTTTATTGCGCGGCTTTCCCTTACGTCAGATATGTTTATGCAGCCCACCCAAAGACCGGCTCGACGTGACGTCGAGCGGCTCACTGGACTCGTCGGATGTGAACTCGCTTCCGACGGCTTCCTCCACCCGCCCTACGGACGACACCGAAGTGTTGTCCCAACAGGTTCCAAGCCGGGAGGGGGTGGTCCTGGAGGCGCCGCAAGGCGACCTCCCAGACTCCAAGAGTAAAGGGGATGAAACCCCCCGGGGCTCCAAGTCCGGCTCTAGGCCGGACACTGCTCCGGAACCTTCAAAGGTTCCAGAGTCCGGCGGGGGACCTCCTTCCAAGAGGAGCAAGTCCACCGTGCCGGTGGCCCCCGTCCAACCGGAGGCGCCGGACAATATGTTGGAGGCACTCCAAGGCGCCTCCATTGACGAGGAGCACCGCACTATTATGAGTGTGGTGGTCCAGAAGGTTCGGTTCGCCAAGAGCGGACTGACTGAAGCTTGTACTAGCCTTTTGACAGGCTTTGAGGTAAGTAAAGAATGTTTAAATAATATTACCGCATAGACAGTAGCCCATGATGCTCTGTTGGGCGTTCGGGAAGAAAAGCCGAATAGAGGATCAAATAGAATTCGCAGAAGTCTAACAAAAATGAGTCAATATGCGTATGCAGGCTTCCCTGCTTGTGTCCGCCGCACTGACTGTGGAAGTGGACACGCTAAAGCAGAACCTCGAGTGGTCCGAGCAAGAGCTCAGGCGTGCCAAGAAGCAGCTCGAGGACAATGAAGGTAAGAAATACCCTATTTTTTAAAAAAAGTGCAATTGCAAAGAATGACAGGATTATCGTGGCTATTGTAGGGGCCACATCTGAAGTGGCGTCCCTTAAGCAAGCGCTGGTCGAGGCCGAGAAGAGGGCGGCCTCGGAGCGCACCGAGCGGGAGAAGTATGATGCCGAAGTTGGCAAGGTGCGGCAAGAGCTCCAGGCTCTCATGGAAAAACATGAGAGTTTGGAGCTTGACTCAAAGACGCGAGCGTCCGAGCTCGCGGTGGCTATTGAAAATGCCAAGTCTGCTAAGGCCGAATCCCAGAGGACCCTCCAGGAGTTGGATGAGGTGAATAAGATAGCGGCGGGTAAGGCATTCTTTATGCAAAGTAAACACATAAACGTGAGTTACTTGATACTTACCCGAATCCGGAGCTCTCCAGGAGCATTTGCAGATCTTCCCCGGAGTGTATCCGATGCCGCCGCATTCTATCGAGCCACGGAGGGTAGCTCGACAGAGAAGGTGTTCTGGTCTCAGTACGCTGAGGCAGGACACCCCGTGCCCCTGAGCGACCAGCTAAAGCAACTGGTCGAGCTCCACAAGGCGGCCGAATGGGCCATGAAGGGCCTCGTAGTTCGGCTGTGGCGTGGAGAGGCTCTGCCTCAGAGCTATTTCGGGCTGGTGCGGCGGCTGGTGGAGGCCTGTCCGAGGCTTGAAGACATCAAGCGCCCCGTCTGCATTGAAGGTGCCCGTAGGGCCCTTGCCCGTGCTAAGGTGCACTGGGGCAAGCTGGATGCTGAGAAGCTTGTGAAGGACGGGCCACCGCCGGGGAAAGAGCATCGCAAGCCCGAGAAGTATTATAAGGATGTTCTGAAGGGTGCCTGCCTTGTAGCGGATGAATGTACCAAGGATGTATTTTTTGAGTAAAACTCGCTCGTGTTATCCCGTGCACTGAAAACTTGTTCATATGCGCTAAGCAATGCTGTTGAAATTTAAAATATTACCTTCTGTGCGGCTATTTATCAATACTGAGAGATGGCGAGTCGTCGGCTTCTGCCCCCGTGCCGCTAGTGCTGGGGTGTTCGGGGATAAACCTGGGCGCTCTTTTTCCCATATTTGGGTCCTTCGAGGGAGGCGCTCAGCCCAACGAACAAGGCAATCAGACTATAATGCGTGAACATTCTCACTTAGCCATAGAATTCTATAATTTTAAATTTCGGCGAAGCCCCTAGTATTCGGAAGACCGAGCTCGGGGCGCTATTCACGCCTTGGCCGGACAGAGCCGACTCCTCGCCCAAAGCGGCATAAGTCTTTAGGGACTCGAAAAAACCTCTTGAACAGCGACCAGCTCTCGCTTCATCATGACAGTCAGTTTTAGCTTTCTCCACTGAGGTGCTCGGCCCAGCTCAACTGGGGCACAATCGCAGTGGTTCTCCTAGTGCTACCTTAGCCGATATAGCGGAACGTAAGGCACCAAAACATAGGAGCCGGGCAAACCCAACTATTGACCCAAGACATGATTCGGAGCCGATGCATATAATGCTATAAGTTGAGGGTGCCGCACTTGTGAAAGTGTTCGGACTTCTCACACCATATTGAGGGGTACTAAAGCCCCCGGCATATTTTGGCCGTACCAACGTGTACGGGTGCAACATGTCGTTAAAGAACATATATGTATAAAGAAAAAAGGTAATGCAAAAATAGACGAAAGCTATGCATTGTTTATTAAAAAGGGCTGCGATCAAAGCAGAACGATACAAATAATACGATAAGTGAAAGGTTGGACTAGTTAACATGTCCGTTCCAGGGGCAAGCTGCGGAATAGTATGCGGAACAGGTATACTGCTCGTGATAGAGACCACCTGGGAGTTCCGTAATGCGGCGTGGCTTGTATGCTTCCCTGGTTCTTGCATCGTTTGTGCGGTAATTGAACTGCCGAAGAGGCCTTCCGAAGGATGGAGTCCTGAAAGTAAGAGAAAATTTTAAAAAAATTGGCAGCCCCTGGTACGGTTTAAGCCGTGTTTCGGTCATGCCGTGATGGTGCTCCTCCCCCCTGTACCCATGGTATCTCTAGAGCGTAGTTATGTACGCGAAGTACTGGCGTCGCCTTTTTGCGAGGGTTGGGGTTGGGTCGCATTGCTACGCCTGCTCAGAACGTGCCAGGCGGTCTTGTTGTGGGTTACTCCGGGCGCGCTTGACGGTGTCCGGACATTTAATGGCCGGACTGGAGAATTGCCTGGAGAGGCTGCTTTGTACTTCCGCTGCAAGGGCCGCCGTGTGCTCCTCCATTCATAAGGAGCGTTCGGTGTTTCCATTGACCGTAATTACTCATCGAGGGCCTGGCATATTGAGCTTAAGGTATGCGTAGTGCGGTACCGCATTGAACTTGGCAAATGCAGTTCGTCCGAGTAGTGCGTGATAGCTACTGCGGAATGGGACTATGTCGAAGATCAACTCCTCGCTTCGGAAATTATCCGGAGATCCGAAGACCACTTCAAGTGTGACTGAGCCTGTACAGTTGGCCTCTACACCTGGTATTACGCCTTTAAAGGTCGTTTCAGTGGGCTTAATCCTCGAGGGATCTATGCCCATTTTCCGCACTGTATCCTGGTAAAGCAGGTTCAGGCTGCTGCCGCCGTTCATAAGGACTCTAGTGAGATGAAATCTGTCAATAATTGGGTCTAGAACCAATGCGGCAAATCCGCCATGACGGATGCTAGTGGGATGGTCTCTTCGATCAAAGGTGATCGGGCAGGAGGACCATGGGTTGAACTTTGGGGCGACTGGCTCTACCGCGTATACGTCCCTTAACGCACGCTTCCGCTCCCTTTTGGGGACGTGGGTTGCGTATATCATGTTCACCATCCACACTTGTGGGGTAAAACCCTTATGTCCATTGTTTTTTAGCGGCCGGGGCTCCTCGTCGTCATCGCTATGCAGCCCCTTGTCTTCATTTTTGGCGTTTAACTTGCCTGCCTGCTTGAACACCCAACAATCCCTGTTGGTGTGATTGGCCGGCTTTTCGGGGGTGCCATGTATTTGGCACAAGCGGTCGAGTATTCGGTCCAAGCTGGACGGGCCCCTAGGATACCTTTTGAATGGCTTTTTCCGCTGACCAGATTTAGAGCCTCTGAATCCGGTATTAACTGTTGTATCCTCAGCATTGTCGCCGTTAATGTGGCGCTTCATCTTGTTGCGACGCGACCTACCACTATTGTCCCTGGTGTCCGAATTACCAGGGTTCTTGGTCATGTTGTTGCTACGAGCAAGCCAGCTGTCTTCTCCCGCGCAAAAGCGGGTCATGAGTGTCGTGAGTGCTGCCATAGATTTCGGCTTTTCTTGTCCTAGGTGCCGGGCCAGCCACTCATCACGGATATTGTGCTTGAAGGCTGCTAGGTCCTTAGTGTCCGGACAGTCAACTATTTGATTTTTCTTTGTTAGGAACCGTGTCCAGAATTGCCTAGCAGATTCCTCTGGCTGCTGAATTACGTGACTTAGGTCATCGGCGTCTGGGGGTCGCAGATAAGTGCCCTGGAAATTGTCGAGGAATGCGGCTTCCAGGTCCTCCCAACAACTGATTGATCCTGTTGGCAAGCTGTTAAGCCAATGCCGAGCTGGTCCTTTAAGCTTGAGTGGGAGGTATTTGATGGCGTGGAAATCATCGCCGCGGGCCATGTGGATATGAAGGAGATAATCCTCTATCCATACCGCAGGATCTGTTGTGCCATCATATGATTCGATGTTTACGGGTTTGAAACCCTCGGGGATTTGATGATCCATTATTTCATCTGTAAAGCATAGTGGGCATGCGGCGCCTCTGTACTGGGCGATATCATGACGTAGCTCCAATGAGCTTTGTCTACTGTGTTCGGCCCTGCCGAATTTTTGGCCGGCATGACTGTCAGGACCCCGACTCAATGCCACATAGATCTAGCATGTAACACTTCATATCTCTTTGCGGCCTCACGCACGGTATTCCCACGGGTGTCGCCTTACCTTTACCCGGGACCGTTTGCGCCTTTTGGCACACGTATATGACAGTGTCGCTAGCATCCATATGATAAGGAGCCCGGGCTGACATGGCTAGTCGTAAACCCAAAGTGGCACAAACTTACAGGGACAGGCATCCATGACCCAGCATCGAACGTGTCGGTCATCAGCGAGTGAATCCAGGCTGTAGCACTGGGCTAGCAGGACTCCGGTGAACTGGGCTGTAGCGGGCTAACAGGACTCCGGTATTCATCGCGTGACATTTCCCCGAAGGGACAGACACAGGAACGAAGAAGGACACATGCCGGCCAGCCTAAGTGTTCCGGAGCAGTAGCAAGCTACCATGGCTCGGTGGAAACACTAGGAGACATTTCCCGGTAAGAGAGGCTACTGAAGATAAACAACTAGATAGTCAGATCCCACACATACCAAGCATTTCAATAACATACACACAATATGCTCGATATGTGCAATACAACATGGCATCACAAAATGACTCTACGACTCAAATAGTTTATTCAATAGGCTCCGAGGAGCGAGACATTACAAACATGGGTCTCATGACCCAACAATCAGAGCATACAAGTCAAAGCACAAGCGGAAGCTATCATGTCTGAGTACAGACATCTATAAATGAAAAAGGCTGAGAAGCCTGACTATCTATCAGATCCTGCCGAGGGCACAAGATCGTAGCTGAGGTAACAAGCTAAACGTCGAAGTCCACGTGGAACTACTAGTGAGACTGAAGTCTCTCTGCAAAAACATAAAATAGGCAAACGTGAGTACAAATGTACCTAGCAAGACTTACATCAGAACTATCTACATATGCATCATTATCAACAAAGGGATGGTGGGGTTTAACTGCAGCAAGCCAGCTTTGACTCGGTGGCTATCCTAAACTACGACTGCAATGTAACTCTTTTGAGGTGGCGCACACGAGTCCACATATTCACCATATCAATACACCACTATGGATCCGCTCCCGTCTCCCTACGAGAACGCCATCCATAGCACTCACGCTTATCTTGCGTATTTTAGAGTATCCACTTTCACTTGTCTATGAACTGATATAAGCAACCCAGAAGTCCTTTTCCGCGGACACGGCTATTCGAATAGATCATATTAACCCTGCAGGGGTGTACTTCTTCACACACGCTCTCACCACTTACCGCCGTTTACACGACATGTACTCGGCAACCTTCAAGCGGAAGCCCAACGTGGGTGTCGGCCACGGCCTGCCTAAACACTCGAGTCTCTAGTCCAGGTTTATCGCCTATTCGGGTTCCATCCATGAGGAGATCCGGCCGGAGTTTCGCTCACAGCCCCAAACGATGTGAACAGGGTTCCCGAGACACCAAAGGGGCGCCCGGTACACCGTGCCACGTGCCTACCGCATCACAGCCCACCCCTACAGTCAGCGCTGCGCACGGCCTCCAGCATACTACAAACACCAGAAACTACTTGCAACTCCTGGACAGAGGACAAGGGTGATTAAGAAGCCGAGAGGGTCCATTGGTTTCGGGCCCAATGCGTGGTAGTAGCTGAATCATGGATCACAAACACAGAACTCAGTTCCTGAGGACGGCTGCAATGAGACAACCCACCATGTACTCCTACATGGCCTCTCACCGCTACCTTTACCAAATCGTGTTCACACACTTAGCTCACACACAGTAGGACATGTTCACACACCTCTGATTCATCCCCGATGAATCAGACCTGACTCAACTCTAAGCAGTAGCAGGCATGACAAACAAGCATGAATGAGTAGGCACAACAGGGCTCAAACAACTCCTACTCATGCTAGTGGGTTTCATCTATTTACTGTGGAATGACAGGTCACGCAAAGGATAAAGGGGTTCAGCTACCGCAGCAAGTAACAGTTGAATCGTTGTTGTCCTAATGCAGTAATAGAGAGCAGGAGCAAGAGAGTGGGATTTTATCGAAATGAACAAGGGGGTTTTGCTTGCCTGGCACTTCTGAAGATAACATTGAGTCTTCATCAGTGTCAACGATCACATCATCGGTATCACGTCTATCGAGAGGGGACAAATACCGGCAACACAGAAGGGAACACAATCACTGCAATGCACAATATGATGCATGATCATGACATGGCAAAATGAATGTGTTTTGGGCTAATGCATCTAAAACCAGATTAAATGAAGTTGGTTTGAATCCAAGATTCAAATTCAAACTCCATATGTGGTTATTTAAATGCCATTCACTTCATTTGCCCTAAACAGTAGTGATAAGTTGTTCTAACATGCATGTAAATGGTACAGATGGATTCCTTGAATTTTTCTGATAATTTTTCATATATAAATTATTTAATTTGGAGTTACGGTTAATTTTCTATGATTTATTGAAGTTTATATAATTTTCTGGATTTTCTGATTTATTTTAAATCCAGAAAATCATTTAATGCGTCAGCATGACATCACCTTGACGTCATCAGGTCAACGGGGCAGATTCAGGTCAAACCTGACCAGTGGGGTCCACTGGTCAGTGACACAACTAATTAACCAAGTTAATTAGTCTTAAGTTAATTCTAACTAAACTATTTGTGGGGCCGGGGCCCACTGGTCAGCGACTAATCAGCTAACTAACCTAGGTTAATTAGTGTTAAACTAATACTAACTAAAATGTCAGGGGGGGTGGCCCACACGTCAGTGACACACGGGGAAGGTCAAACCTGGGTCAACTCGCCGGAGTTGACCCGCGACTCGTCGCCGGCGGAGCCAGAGACGGCGGAGGGGTGCGGGTTTCCTCCTCCGGCGACCAAATGGCCGGCGGAGAGCGTCTACGTGACGCGGGCGCTCGTCCGCGTCGAGTAGTGGCAGCGGCTGGGCCTAAGATGGCCGGAGTCGTCACCGGCGTCGAGCGTGGCGGTCGCCGGAGCTCGGGCGAGCTCGGGGTTGACGCTACGGTGGCCGGGGAGGCTCGTGCGGGGCACCTACGTGTTCCAGGCAGCGCGGGGAGGAAGCTGAGCACGACAGCCGGGCCACTAGGTGGCCGGAGGCACGTCGGCGGCGATCACAGACGGCGGCGGGTTTCGGTCATCAAGGGGGCGACGGCTACGGCAACCAAACGAAGAGGGAAAGAGGGGGAAACGGTGGCGGAGCTCACAGGGGTTGCGACGGTGGCCTCGGGGAGCTCGGGGAGGCGTCGGAGGCGGCGAATCGACAGCGGTGAGCTTCGGTGGCCGGCGACGGAACGGCGATGGTGGCGGCGTTGCAGGGCTTCCGGAGGGCCGTGGGTCGGTGGAGAGGGAAGAGGGGGTCGAGGCGGAGCCTCTGGGCTAGTCGGGGAAGCGAGGGAGGCCCGGTGGCCGTGGTTATGGCGAGCGGCGTCGGCGGCTGCGCTCTGCTTCGGGAGAGGGGGCGAGGGAGGCGAAGCAGGGAGAGAGGGAAGAGGTGCACGGGAGAGTGAGGGGGGTCAGGGGGATCGGGACGGCCTGCGGAAGTCGTCCACGCGGCCAGGAGCTCGTCGGCAAACAGGAGGTGGCCGCACGGCCGTGCGCGTGCGAGCACGCAGCAGCTTCGGGGCGAGGGGAGGAAGACGACGGAGGGCTGCAGTGGTGGGCTGGGCCGGCTGGGGGAGCTGGGCCAGGTAAGTGGCGCCAGGTAGGTGGCCCAGGTGGCCTTCTCTCCCTTTCTCTGTTTTATTTTTTTCTTCTGTTTTGTTTTATTTAATTTATTTTGCCACTGTTTTGAATTTTAAAATAATTCAAACAATGCCAAAAACTCCTCTGAATATTTTATATTGCTAGATGGACTTTTCCAAAAGCTTATAAAATATTTCAGGGGTATTTGAAATTATATTCTAATTATATGAATATAATTCAAATTCAAATAGTTAATGAATTAAATCCAAAGTCCCAAAAATAATCCCTTAAAAATGTTCAGTATTTTGGTTGGGACCAGAACCCTTACCAAAAATTATCAAACATTTAAGAAGAGTATTTTGGAGCAATGAATGAGATTTCTAGGGTTTTTGCCCCTCTTTTATTTAAGTTTTTGAGGCTTCCAATTTCCCTCAGTTCAAATTTCAGAATTTAAACATGATGCACACATGAAGCTAGCCTAGAGCATTACCAGAAGCTAGGGATGTGACAACTCACCCCCCACTAAACAAGAATCTCGTCTCGAGATTCTAGCGTAGGGTAAGATGAAGGGGAAACGCAAACTAGTACAATCTTCACGATCCAGGTTGCACTTCAAATGAACGTTGATTTGAACACCATCTTTGTCTTGTCGTCTTGCTCTGAGAAATCCTGCCAACATGACATGGAGAGAAGAAGGAGACTCTAGAAGGGTCGATCTTCTCGAAGATCGAACAACTCAGGATTAACTCACGGAATGAGACATTAATACATCTCGCGGGCTGAGACACGAGATACACATCAAGAGGGGTGGAAAGAGACGGATGACGAAGGTTCACTAGGTAGACAACAATTTCACGCTTAAGAAGGTGGTAAACGATTGTCAACGTAGCGAGGAGTTGAGTTGCCATGATACCATAACGATACACCTTAGGGAAGGTGACTCGTAGAGATATCCCCTTAAGTGGCAAAAAGAATTACTTTTGATTCAGAGATCATTGAAACTCTTTAAACCAGCCTAAGACAATTCTCGAGCGATCGTTTGGAGGGGGTCGGTAGAATGGCATACTCAAACTTGGATGATGTGGATTACCTTGTTGAAGACAACGTAATGGATGAATTTGCTTATCACCGGAAATGGAAGAGACCCATGGTAGAATGACACATTGGCGGTGCAAGCTAGGAACAAAATGCAAATGCTGGGAATGATTCTGGTAACTGGGGAAGAACCCAACAACAGAGAGTGAATTCACTGTCTGAAGAGGTCATAGCATTGCCGAGGAAACTGAGAGGAATCCCAGTTAGTGCCGATGATAACACGTAGCACTTGTGCGTGCTCTCAAGAACTTGAGCATTTCCACATTCGTCAAGGTTTTACCAACATCCGTGTCAAGGGTCCGGTAACACAACTTACTACTATGATGAATAGCGATGGACGATGCAGATGCAAAGGAGGATAACACTTTCTCAGATTTCACCTTAGCGAGGCCAAGGAACCAAAATCTGGATGATCGACCGAGAGACATTTAGCACTCCGCTTCTAATGTTCTCCTTGATGTGCTAGTGTAACCCATTCATAGATATGGTTGATATCTAGAACATCAAGTAAAAAGGTCGGACTTCGGAACACAGAAATCCATAGGGGCAACTAGGGAGTAATCCTACGAAATCCCTATGGGGAGGTGGCCAACTTCATCAATCAAGATATTATAATAACAGGTCTTCCGGCTGGGTGTGTTGGCCACGACATCCACTTTACCGGTTATCGCGTGACCAATATTATAATTCTTGGGAAATATTCCAACCATCATATCTGCCTGAGATTCAGATCTGGTTGGTGTCAGGATATTCCAGACTCATCGAGTCTAGGAAGAAAAACGGAAATTTGCAACACAAATCGACGAGATGACGTTGCGAGATTCTCGGGGAATGAACTACGATAGTAAGCTCCAAAACATGAGCTGGTTCTGCTACAAACATGTGGACACGTTGTCCCAGACAAGCATGGCCATGTAGTAGTCTTATAATTAAACACTACCGAGTTCAGGTGGGGAACCATAATCGAGGATATCGAAGTCTTTATGCAAGTCCATGGATTAGATCCCAAGCATAGACTTCTTTTCCTTGAACAAGTCAATCAGTGGCTTAGTGTGCTAGGGACACATATAGAATGAAGGTTGCAAGTCTCCAGACTACAGAATACTTCGCACGTGTGCATGACTGATTTGGGATGATTCCAAAGGAAACAAAACAATCTTTCTCAAATTCACGGCGGCAACTTTCACCAAATGCACGTGTATAAGAGGAAGTCACTCCTTTCATCAAACAAATACTTCATGAGCTAGCATGAAGAAAATGCTTTCAAAAGTTTCCAACACTAGCTTAATGTTCAACAACATCATGGAGGAGATAAGGATGTTGCCAATGGGCTCAACAACAATTCATCTAGGTTTCCTTTTAAAAGGAATTCCATAGTTAAGTGAACACGGTGATAGCATTGGTCAGACCAAAGATGTAATGGTGTATGCTCGAGGGATCAACCACGAATAAGACAACATTACGAGCATCGTTGGTACTAATTTGATTTGACAATAGCCCACACTCAAATCAAAGGATTGATAAGACAATAGGTCCAGCAACTGATCACAGGGACCAATCGATGAAGATATCATCTTTCTTCAACACACACTACACAAGATTATCCCTTTGGAACGAACTAAGTCAGGCAAGCTTTTATCCTCCAACTCTCCAAGTTGTTGTTTAGCTTATCCAACTAGCTCAGGGTATCCAACACGGATTCTTGGAGAAGGGGTGGTTTACAGGAATAAACCAACTTGATCACGAACTCAACATAGCGGTCAGGTGACAACCTGGTAATACTTCTGAGAAGATATTCAGAAAATCACGAACCACCGGTATGTTACTAAGCTCGAGAACAATCTTGCTTTTCAGGGCAAGACGATATGATCAAATGAGTGAGGACTTGACAAGATCCTAACTCATCAATCGAAGGGTGCACCGAAATAAGGACTAGGTAGCACAATCAACCCTAGGGTGACGATTCAATAACCAACACGCTAAGAATGAGGTTATCGTCCATTTAACTACCAAGCAATGGGGTTGCTAGGAGTATTGAGTTCACACATCATGATTCACTGGTCGGCACTCCGCCTGCAACAACACGGAACCGAGGAATGAAAAAGGATGGCGAGAAGTATCACTATGTCAAGAATTCACAAAAGGTGGTGCAATTCTCATGAAATTCTTGATATAAAGATGGTAATACTCCAAGGTAGAACAGAACAAAAGTTGGGTTAGCAACTTGATCTGCAGAGTACAACTACTTTGACCCAATCCTAGATATGGATGAGGTACTGGAGTTTGTTTCTCCTAGTCATTCCGTGATAGAATGGCTTGACGGACCACAAGAGTAATAGGCATCGATAAATGAACGCACGCATACTCTTGACTATCAATTGATAGACGAAGGTTAGTAGACAACTAAAGAGGGACAACTCAAAGGAACATATAACTTTCTGAGTTGTGGATACATGGGTTGGTATGCCGAACAAAGTTCAACATAATTCTTCCGGATAACCCATGCAGAAAGGTTGAGCTGGCAGAGTCACAATATAGCATGGAGAACTCATAGAGGGCCTGTTGTGATCTTTTGATCCAACAAACTTCTGCCATAATGGTTCATGGTATTTGGAAGAACGATATACCATGGACCTCGAGGACTATCGCAAAGGTTACTAATATACTAAAGGAACTAGCAACACTATCAACATGATGTAAGTAGGGTGAATATCGGGTTTAAGAACCCAGGAATAGAATACCTATTACTAAGTAGCATCACGGGATGCTTTCGAGAATAAAAGCCAGAATCATCACACTGGGATCACAGAACATTGCTAGATTACTAGGTGACTCCCTAAACACCTAGGGCCATAATAGTAACTCCAACATAATGTCAAGGCAATAGAATACCTCAACTCAACAATTAGTGTGATTGAGCTGGCATAAAGGAGCATCGAAACCAGAGGAAAAGGATTTGCAAATGCATTAGACTATTTAGAAACCTGGAATGACTCGGACAGCATAACGGCTGTAAATGCTCAGAAAGGGTTTGAGACATTCGCAAAAATGGTGGCATAACCACTCAGAAGCACAATATCAAGGTTTCGAGATCAACAATTAACATACGGAAGTAGTAGGAACTGGACTGAGACTTAAATCCAACAATCTTATAAGTCTACTGATTAGTAACACGTGATCCTGATAGAAAGAAGAGATAGCCTAGCTCTTAATCCCCGTAGGAAAGATAAGATGATGACTCAGATCAGAAGGGCATAAAGTATAAGGAGTAAAAAGAGCCTTACGTTCCATCCCACAATCAATTCCCTTATATAACTAAAGAATTTCTAGACTCAACTTCGACCAGTATGGCTTGGTAATCCTACAGGCAGTCAAGCTCTGATACCAACGCTGTCAGGACCCCGACTCAATGCCACATAGATCTAGCATGTAACACTTCATATCTCTTTGCGGCCTCACGCACGGTATTCCCACGGGTGTCGCCTTACCTTTACCCGGGACCGTTTGCGCCTTTTGGCACATGTATATGACAGTGTCGCTAGCATCCATATGATAAGGAGCCCGGGCTGACATGGCTAGTCGTAAACCCAAAGTGGCACAAACTTACAGGGACAGGCATCCATGACCCAGCATCGAACGTGTCGGTCATCAGCGAGTGAATCCAGGCTGTAGCACTGGGCTAGCAGGACTCCGGTGAACCGGGCTGTAGCGGGCTAACAGGACTCCGGTATTCATCGCGTGACATTTCCCCGAAGGGACAGACACAGGAACGAAGAAGGACACATGCCGGCCAGCCTAAGTGTTCCGGAGCAGTAGCAAGCTACCATGGCTCGGTGGAAACACTAGGAGACATTTCCCGGTAAGAGAGGCTACTGAATATAAACAACTAGATAGTCAGATCCCACACATACCAAGCATTTCAATAACATACACACAATATGCTCGATATGTGCAATACAACATGGCATCACAAAATGACTCTACGACTCAAATAGTTTATTCAATAGGCTCCGAGGAGCGAGACATTACAAACATGGGTCTCATGACCCAACAATCAGAGCATACAAGTCAAAGCACAAGCGGAAGCTATCATGTCTGAGTACAGACATCTATAAATGAAAAAGGCTGAGAAGCCTGACTATCTATCAGATCCTGCCGAGGGCACAAGATCGTAGCTGAGGTAACAAGCTAAACGTCGAAGTCCACGTGGAACTACTAGTGAGACTGAAGTCTCTCTGCAAAAACATAAAATAGGCAAACGTGAGTACAAATGTACCCAGCAAGACTTACATCAGAACTATCTACATATGCATCATTATCAACAAAGGGATGGTGGGGTTTAACTGCAGCAAGCCAGCTTTGACTCGGTGGCTAACCTGAACTACGACTGCAAGTAACTCTTTTGAGGTGGCGCACACGAGTCCACATATTCACCAACCAATACACCACTATGGAACCGCTCCCGTCTCCCTATGAGAACGCCATCCATAGCACTCACGCTTATCTTGCGTATTTTAGAGTATCCACTTTCACTTGTCTATGAACTGATATAAGCAACCCAGAAGTCCTTTTCCGCGGACACGGCTATTCGAATAGATCATATTAACCCTGCAGGGGTGTACTTCTTCACACACGCTCTCACCACTTACCGCCGTTTACACGACATGTACTCGGCAACCTTCAAGCGGAAGCCCAACGTGGGTGTCGGCCACGGCCTGCCTAAACACTCGAGTCTCTAGTCCAGGTTTATCGCCTATTCGGGTTCCATCCATGAGGAGATCCGGCCGGAGTTTCGCTCACAGCCCCAAACGATGTGAACAGGGTTCCCGAGACACCAAACGGGCGCCCGGTACACCGTGCCACGTGCCTACCGCATCACAGCCCACCCCTACAGTCAGCGCTGCGCACGGCCTCCAGCATACTACAAACACCAGAAACTACTTGCAACTCCTGGACAGAGGACAAGGGTGATTAAGAAGCCGAGAGGGTCCATTGGTTTCGGGCCCAATGCGTGGTAGTAGCTGAATCATGGATCACAAACACAGAACTCAGTTCCTAAGGACAGCTGCAATGAGACAACCCACCATGTACTCCTACATGGCCTCTCACCGCTACCTTTACCAAATCGTGTTCACACACTTAGCTCACACACAGTAGGACATGTTCACACACCTCTGATTCATCCCCGATGAATCAGACCTGACTCAACTCTAAGCAGTAGCAGGCATGACAAACAAGCATGAATGAGTAGGCACAACAGGGCTCAAACAACTCCTACTCATGCTAGTGGGTTTCATCTATTTACTGTGGAATGACAGGTCATGCAAAGGATAAAGGGGTTCAGCTACCGCAGCAAGTAACAGTTGAATCGTTGTTGTCCTAATGCAGTAATAGAGAGCAGGAGCAAGAGAGTGGGATTTTATCGGAATGAACAAGGGGGTTTTGCTTGCCTGGCACTTCTGAAGATAACATTGAGTCTTCATCAGTGTCAACGATCACATCATCGGTATCACGTCTATCGAGAGGGGACAAATACCGGCAACACAGAAGGGAACACAATCACTGCAATGCACAATATGATGCATGATCATGACATGGCAAAATGAATGTGTTTTGGGCTAATGCATCTAAAACCAGATTAAATGAAGTTGGTTTGAATCCAAGATTCAAATTCAAACTCCATATGTGGTTATTTAAATGTCATTCACTTCATTTGCCCTAAACAGTAGTGATAAGTTGTTCTAACATGCATGTAAATGGTACAGATGGATTCCTTGAATTTTTCTGATAATTTTTCATATATAAATTATTTAATTTGGAGTTACGGTTAATTTTCTATGATTTATTGAAGTTTATATAATTTTCTGGATTTTCTGATTTATTTTAAATCCAGAAAATCATTTAATGCGTCAGCATGACATCACCTTGACGTCATCAGGTCAACGGGGCAGATTCAGGTCAAACCTGACCAGTGGGGTCCACTGGTCAGTGACACAACTAATTAACCAAGTTAATTAGTATTAAGTTAATTCTAACTAAACTGTTTGTGGGGCCGGGGCCCACTGGTCAGCGACTAATCAGCTAACTAACCTAGGTTAATTAGTGTTAAACTAATACTAACTAAAATGTCAGGGGGGGGTGGCCCACACGTCAGTGACACACGGGGAAGGTCAAACCTGGGTCAACTCGCCGGAGTTGACCCGCGACTCGTCGCCGGCGGAGCCAGAGACGGCGGAGGGGTGCGGGTTTCCTCCTCCGGCGACCAGATGGCCGGCAGAGAGCGTCTACGTGACGCGGGCGCTCGTCCGCGTCGAGTTGTGGCAGCGGCTGGGCCTAAGATGGCCGGAGTCGTCACCGACGTCGAGCGTGGCGGTCGCCGGAGCTCGGGCGAGCTCGGGGTTGACGCTACGGTGGCCGGGGAGGCTCGTGCGGGGCACCTACGTGTTCCAGGCAGCGCGGGGAGGAAGCTGAGCACGACAGCCGGGCCACTAGGTGGCCGGAGGCACGTCGGCGGCGATCACAGACGGCGGCGGGTTTCGGTCATCAAGGGGGCGACGGCTACGGCAACCAAACGAAGAGGGAAAGAGGGGGAAACGGTGGCGGAGCTCACAGGGGTTGCGACGGTGGCCTCGGGGAGCTCGGGGAGGCGTCGAAGGCGGCGAATCGACAGCGGTGAGCTTCGGTGGCCGGCGACGGAACGACGATGGTGGCGGCGTTGCAGGGCTTCCGGAGGGCCGTGGGTCGGTGGAGAGGGAAGAGGGGGTCGAGGCGGAGCCTCTGGGCTAGTCGGGGAAGCGAGGGAGGCCCGGTGGCCGTGGTTATGGCGAGCGGCGTCGGCGGCTGCGCTCTGCTTCGGGAGAGGGGGCGAGGGAGGCGAAGCAGGGAGAGAGGGAAGAGGTGCACGGGAGAGTGAGGGGGGTCAGGGGGATCGGGACGGCCTGCGGAAGTCGTCCACGCGGCCAGGAGCTCGTCGGCAAACAGGAGGTGGCCGCGCGGCCGTGCGCGTGCGAGCACGCAGCAGCTTCGGGACGAGGGGAGGAAGACGACGGAGGGCTGCAGTGGTGGGCTGGGCCGGCTGGGGGAGCTGGGCTAGGTAAGTGGCGCCAGGTAGGTGGCCCAGGTGGCCTTCTCTCCCTTTCTCTGTTTTATTTTTTTCTTCTGTTTTGTTTTATTTAATTTATTTTGCCACTATTTTGAATTTTAAAATAATTCAAACAATGCCAAAAACTCCTCTGAATATTTTATATTGCTAGATGGACTTTTCCAAAAGCTTATAAAATATTTCAGGGGTATTTGAAATTATATTCTAATTATATGAATATAATTCAAATTCAAATAGTTAATGAATTAAATCCAAAGTCCCAAAAATAATCCCTTAAAAATGTTCAGTATTTTGGTTGGGACCAGAACCCTTACCAAAAATTATCAAACATTTAAGAAGAGTATTTTGGAGCAATGAATGAGATTTCTAGGGTTTTTGCCCCTCTTTTATTTAAGTTTTTGAGGCTTCCAATTTCCCTCAGTTCAAATTTCAGAATTTAAACATGATGCACACATGAAGCTAGCCTAGAGCATTACCAGAAGCTAGGGATGTGACAATGACGGTTACCGTCTCGAGCCGTGGGGCACCCACGCGATCCGTAGATCGATCGTGTTTGTCTTGCCTTGTCCTCCAACATGTCTCGTAAGTCCGGCGCATATTCTTGTGCCTTGGTACGGGGTGCGGCTTGAGTGGAGGGCCGGGAGGCCTCTCTGTCGCGGCCACAAGGTGGCCGGTCGGCCGCATCAAGTGCTTTCTCCTCTAATTGGGGTAGCAACCTGCGCTTTGGGTAGCTCTTGGAGGGGCGTTCGAGTTTATGCTCTTCGGCTGCAAGGACTTCAGTCCATCTGTCGACTAGCAAATCTTGATCAGCTTTAAGTTGTTGCTGTTTTTTCTTGAGGCTTCTTGCCGTGGCCATAAGCCTGCGTTGAAAACGCTCTTGCTCGAGGGGATCCTCCGGTACGACGAATTTGTCGTCGTCGAGGCTTGCCTCGTCTTCGGAGGGAGGCATATAATTGTCGTCCTCGACCTCCCTGCCTGCCGCTCTCTCATGAGGGCTGGTTTCTCCATCCTCCTGTGCTAAGTCTTGCTGGAGGGGGTTTCCTTCGGCACTTTCTGGAGTATTATTGTCTCCCGTGCTGGAATCACCGTTTTTGTTTTGGCGGGATTTTGAGCGGCGCCGCTGACGCCCGCGCTTAGGCTGTTTCTTGGAGGGGTCATCCTCCGCTGTTCCATCGCCATCTCCCTCTTTTGGGGTGTCCACCATGTATATGTCATATGACGAGGTGGCTTTCCAGGGCCTAGTAGGCGCTGGTTCTTCATCATCTCCTTCATCGGCGTCCATACCGTCGATGTCTTCGGAGTCGAAGTCGAGCATGTCGGTTAAGTCGTCAACAGTGGCTACAAAGTGGGTGGTGGGTGGGCTTTGAATTTCTTCATCGTCCGTACCCCAACCTTGCTGACCGTAGTCCGGCCAGGGCTCTCCTGATAAAGAGAGAGACTTTAGTGACTTCAGGATATCACCGAAAGGCGAGTGCTGAAAGATGTCCGCGGCCGTCAACTCCATTATCGGCGCCCAATAGGATTCGATCGGCAGGGGCGCGGAGGGTTCGGAGTCCGGAGAGGAGTCCGGCTCCTTGGAGTCACGAGTCTCGTAGAGTACGGGGCTGGTGTTCGGCTCAATCGCCGTCGGGATCGCAGCCCCCGAGGTGGTGTCCAACCGCCCATCCTCGATCGGCGCAGCTTGCTCTGAACTAAGGGTCAGAGCCGATGCGGGTGCGGCCTCCAGGGCACTGTTTGGCGACAGGGTCAGATCATGCTCGTTGTGACAGTGCGGCGCGCTCGGCAGTGGCTCGAATCCGTCGAAGATCAAGTCTCCACGGATGTCAGCCATGTAGTTTAAACTTCCAAATCTGACCTGACGGCCAGGGGCGTAGCTTTCGATCTGCTCCAGACGGCCAAGCGAATTGGCCCGCAGTGCGAAGCCGCCAAAGACGAAGATCTGTCCGGGGAGGAAGGTCTCACCCTGGACTGCATCGCTACCGATGATCGTAGGAGCCATCGAGCCTGACGGCGACGACACAGAGGAATTCTCAATGAAAGCACCAATGTCGGTGTCAAAACCGGCGAATCTCGGGTAGGGGGTCCCGAACTGTGCGTCTAGGCCAGATGGTAACAGGAGGCGTGGGACACGAAGTTTTACCCGGGTTCGGGCCCTCTCGATGGAGGTAAAACCCTACGTCCTGCTTGATTAATATTGATGATATGGGTAGTACAAGAGTAGATCTACCACGAGATCGGAGAGGCTAAACCTTAGAAGCTAGCCTATGGTATGATTGTTGTTGTCTATGTTGTCCTACGGACTAAAACCCTCCGGTTTATATAGACACCGGAGAGGGTTAGGGTTACACAAAGTCGGTTATAATGGTAGGAGATCTGAATATCCGTATCGCCAAGCTTGCCTTCCACGCCAAGGAAAGTCCCTTCCGAACACGGGACGGAGTCTTCAATCGTGTATCTTCATAGTCCAGGAGTCCGGCTGAAGGTATAGCCCGGCCATCCGGACACCCCCTAATCCAGGACTCCCTTAGCACCCCAAGGTAAACTTGAAGGACAACCAAAAGCCTGAGCTTGGGGATGCCCCGGAAGGCATCCCCTCTTTCGTCTTCGTCTATCGGTAACTTGAGGCTATATTTTTATTCACCACATGATATGTGTTTTGCTTGGAGCGTCTTGTATGATTTGAGTCTTTGCTTTTTAGTTTACCACAATCATCCTTGCTGTACACACCTTTTGGGAGAGACACACATGAGTCGGAATTTATTAGAATACTCTATGTGCCTCACTTATATCTTTTGAGCTAGATAATTTTGCTCTAGTGCTTCACTTATATCTTTTTAGAGCACGGTGGTGGTTTTATTTTATAGAAATTATTGATCTCTCATGCTTCACTTATATTATTTTGAGAATCTTTTAGAACAGCATGGTAATTTGCTTTGGCTATAAAATTAGTCCTAATATGATGCGCATCCAAGATGGGTATAATAAAAACTTTCATATAAAGTGCATTGAATACTATGAGAAGTTTGATTCCTTATGATTGTTCTAAGATATGAAGATGGTGATATTAGAGTCATGCTACTTGAGTAGTTGTGGATTTGAGAGATACTTGTGTTAAAGTTTGTGATTCCTGTAGCATGCACGTATGGTGAACCGTTATGTGATGAAGTCGGAGCATGATTTATTTTTTGATTGTATTCCTTATGAGTGGCGGTCGGGGACGAGCGATGGTCTTTTCCTACAAATCTATCCCCCAGGAGCATGCGCGTAGTACTTCGTTTTGATAACTAATAGATTTTTGCAATAAGTATGTGAGTTCTTTATGACTAATGTTGAGTCCTTGGATTATTATACGCACGCTCACCCTTCCACCGCTGCTAGCCTCTCTTGTACCGTGCAAATTTCGCCGGTACCATAAACCCACCATTTACCTTCCTCAAAACAACCACCATAACTACCTATTATGGCATTTCCATAGCCATTCCGAGATATATTGCCATGCAACTTTCCACCGTTCTGTTTATTATGACACGCTTCATCATTGCCATATTGCTTTGCATGATCATGTAGTTGACATCGTATTTGTGTCAAAGCCACCTTCATAATTCTTACATACATGTCACTCTTGATTCATTGCACATCCTGGTACACCGCCGGAGGCATTCACATAGAGTCATATTTTGTTCTAAGTATCGAGTTGTAATTTTGAGTTGTAAGTAAATAAAAGTGTGATGGTCATCATTATTAGAACATTGTCCCATGTGAGGAAAGGATGATAGAGACTATGATTCCCCCACAAGTCGAGATGAGACTCCGGACGAAAAAGGGGAGAAAAAAAAGAGGCCATAAAAAGGAGAAAGGCCCAAATAAAAAAATAAGAGAAAAAGAGAGAAGGGGCAATGCTAATATCCTTTTTTCACACTTGTGCTTGAAAGTAGCACCATGATCTTCATGATAGAGAGTCTTCTATGTTGTCACTTTCATGCACTAGTGGGAATCTTTCATTATAGAACTTGGCTTGTATATTCCAATGATGGGCTTCCTCAAAATGCCCTAGGTCTTTGTGAGCAAGCGAGTTGGATGCACACCCACTTAGTTTCTTTTTGAGGTTTCATACACTTATAACTCTAGTGCATCCATTGCATGGCAATCCCTGCTCACTCACATTTATATCTATTGATGGGCATCTCCATAGCCATCAATACGCCTAGTTGATGTGAGACTATCTTCTCCTTTTTGTCTTCTCCCCAACCACCATTCTATTCCACCTATAGTGCTACGTCCATGGCTCACGCTCATGTACCGCGTGAAGATTAAAAAGGTTTGAGAACATCAAAATTATGAAAAATTGCTTGCCTTTTCATCGGGGTTGTGCATGATTTAAATATTTTATGTGATGAAGATGAGCATAGCCAGACTATATGATTTTGTAGGGATAGCTTTCTTTGGCCATGTTATTTTGAGAAGACATGATTGCTTTATTAGTATGCTTGAGATATTATTATTTTCATGTCAATGTTGAACTTTTGTTTTGAATCTTTCGGATCTGAACATTCATGCCACAATAAAGAAAATTACATTGATAATCATGATAGGTAGCATTCCACATCAAAAATTCTGTTTTTATCATTTACCTACTCGAGGACAAGCAGGAATTAAGCTTGGGGATGCTTGATACGCCTCCAATGTATCTATAATTTTTTATTGTTCCATGCTATTATATTATATGTTTTGGATGTTTAATGGGCTTTAATGTGGTCTTTTATATTATTTTTGGGACTAACCTATTAACCGGAGGCCCAGTGCCAGTTTCTGTTTTTTTTGCCTATTTTAGAGTTTCGCAAAAAAGGCATACCAAATGGAGTCCAAACAGAATGAAACCTTCGCGATGATCTTTCTTGGACCGAAAGCAATCCACAAGACTTGGAGTCGAAGTCTGGAACTCCACGAGGCGTCCACGAGGCAGGACGGCGAGCCCAGGGGGGTAGGCGCTCCCCCACCCTCGTGGGCCACTCGTAGCTCCACCGACGTACTTCTTTTGCCTATATATACTCTTATACCCTAGAAACATCGCAGAGAGCCACGAAACAACGTTTCCACCATCGCAACCTTTTGTACCCATGAGATCCCATCTTGGGGCCTTTTCCGGCAATCTGCCGGAGGGGGAACTTGTTGGGGAATGCAGTAATTTCAAAAATTTCCTATGCACACGCAAGATAATGGTGATGCATAGCAATGAGAGGGGAGAGTGTCGTCCATGTACCCTCATAGACCATAAGCGGAAGCGTTATGAGAACGCGGTTGATGTAGTCGAACGTCTTCACGATCTGACCGATCCAAGTACTGAACGCATGGCACTTCCGAGTTCAGCACACGTTCAGCTCGATGACGTCCCATGAACTCCGATCCAGCAGAGCTTCACAGGAGAGTTCCGTCAGCATAACGGCATGATGACGGTGATGATGTTGCTACTGACTCAGGCGCCTAAGCACCGCTCCGGTATGATCGAGGTGGATTATGGTGGAGGGAGGCACCGCACACGGCTAAGGGATCAATGATCAACTTGTGTGTCCTAGGGTGCCCCCTGCCCCCGTATATAAAGGAGCAAGGGGAAGGCCGGCCCCTGTAGGGCGCGCCAGGAGGAGGAGTCCTCCTCCTAGTAGGAGTAGGACTCCCCTTTCCTACTCCTACTAGGAGGAGGAAAGGAAGGGGGAAGGGGAGAAGGAAGGAGAGGGATGAAAGGAGGAAAGGGGGGCCGGCCCCCAAGTCCAATTCGGTTTGGGCTAGGGGGCCGCGCACCCTGCCTCCTCTCTTCCACCACTTGGCCCATGAGGCCCAATACTTCTTCCTCGTATTCCTGTAACTCTCCCGTACTCCGAAAAATACCCGAATCATTCGAAACATTTTTGATGTCCGAATATATTCGTCCAATATATCAATCTTTATGTCTTGACCATTTCGAGACTCATCGTCATGTCCCCGATCTCATCCGGGACTCCAAACTACCTTCGGTATATCAAATCACATAAACTCATAATACAGATCGTCACCGAACGTTAAGCGTGCGGACCCTACGGGTTCGAGAACTATGTAGACATGACCGAGACACGTCTCCGGTCAATAACCAATAGTGGAATCTGGATGTTCATATTGGCTCCTACATATTCTACGAAAATCTTTATCGGTCAAACCGCATAACACATATGTTGTTCCCTTTGTCATCGGTATGTTACTTGCCCGAGATTCGATCGTCGGTATCTCAATACCTAGTTCAATCTCGTTACCAGCAAGTCTCTTTACTTGTTCCGTAATGCTACATCCCGTAACTAACTCATTAGCTACATTGCTTGCAAGGCTTATAGTGATGTACATTACCGAGAGGGCCCAGAGATACCTCTCTGACAATCGGAGTGACAAACCCTAATCTTGATCCATGCCAACTCAACAAACACCATTGGAGACACCTGTAGAGCACCTTTATAATCACCCAGTTACGTTGTGACGTTTGGTAGCACACAAAGTGTTCCTCTGGTATTCGGGAGTTGCATGATCTCATAGCATAGGAACATGTATAGTTATGGAGAAAGCAATAGCAACAAACTAAACGATCATCGTGCTAAGCTAACGGATGGGTAAAGTCAATCACATCATTCCCTAATGATGTGATCCCATTAATCAAATGACAACTCATGTCTATGGTTAGGAAACATAACCATCATTGATTCAATGAGCTAGTTAAGCACAGGCAAACTAGTGACACTCTGTTTGTCTATGTATTCACACATGTACTAAGTTTCTGGTTAATACAATTCTAGCATCAATAATATACATTTATCATGATACAAGGAAATATAAATAACAACTTTATTATTGCCTCTAGGGCATATTTCCTTCAGAACCGGTCACAGAGGGCTTCTACATCAACACCATTGCCTCTCCGATGAAGCGTGAGTAGTTTACCACAGACCTTTAGGTCCATAGTTATTAGCCAGATGGCTTCTTCTATCTCTTTGATTCTCAATACAAAGTTCTCCTCGATGTTCTTGGAGATCTATTTGATGTAATACTCTTTTGCGGTGTGTTTGCCGAGATCCGATGAATTGTGGGTTTATGTGTTGGAAATATGCCCTAGAGGCAATAATAAATTGGTTATTATTATATTTCCTTGTTCATGATAATCGTTTATTATCCATGCTAGAATTGTATTGATAGGAAACTCAGATACATGTGTGGATACATAGACAACACCATGTCCCTAGTAAGCCTCTAGTTGACTAGCTCGTTGATCAATAGATGGTTACGGTTTCCTGACCATGGACATTGGATGTCGTTGATAACGGGATCACATCATTAGGAGAATGATGTGATGGACAAGACCCAATCCTAAGCCTAGCACAAGATCATGTAGTTCGTATGCTAAAGCTTTTCTAATGTCAAGTATCATTTCCTTAGACCATGAGATTGTGCAACTCCCGGATACCGTAGGAGTGCTTTGGGTGTGCCAAACGTCACAACGTAACTGGGTGGCTATAAAGGTACACTATAGGTATCTCCGAAAGTGTCTGTTGGGTTGGCATGAATGGAGACTACGATTTGTCACTCCGTGTAAACGGAGAGGTATCTCTGGGCCCACTCGGTAGGACATCATCATAATGTGCACAATGTGATCAAGGAGTTGATCACGGGATGATGTGTTACGGAACGAGTAAAGAGACTTGCCGGTAACGAGATTGAACAAGGTATCGGGATACCGACGATCGAATCTCGGGCAAGTATCGTACCGCTAGACAAAGGGAATTGTATATGGGATTGATTAAGTCCTTGACATCGTGGTTCATCCGATGAGATCATCGTGGAGCATGTGGGAGCCAACATGGGTATCTAGATCCCGTTGTTGGTTATTGACCGGAGAGGTGTCTCGGTCATGTCTGCATGTTTCCCGAACCCGTAGGGTCTACACACTTAAGGTTCGATGACGCTAGGGTTATAGGGAAAGTATGTACGCGGTTACTGAATGTTGTTCGGAGTCCCAGATGAGATCCCGGACGTCACGAGGAGTACCGGAATGGTCCGGAGGTAAAGATTGATATATAGGAAGTATGGTTTTGGCCACCGGAAGTGTTCCGGGCATCACCGGTAGTGTACCGGGACCACCGGAGGGGTCCGGGGGTCCACTAGGTGGGGCCACCAGCCCCGGGGGCCTACATGAGCCAATACTGGGAAGGGACCAGCCCCTATGTGGGAAGGGACCAGCCCCTACGTGGGCTGGGGCGCCTCCCACCAAGGCCCAAGGCGTCCTCAAGAGGAGAGGGGGCAAACACTAGGCGCATATGGGCCCTAAGGCCCACCCTAGGTGCGCCCCCCTCTCTCTCTCCCTTGGCCGCCTCCCAGATGGGATCTGGGGGCTGCCGCCACCCCTAGGGAGGGAACCCTAGGTGGGGGCGCAGCCCCTCCCCTTCCCCTATATATACTTGAGGTTTGGGGCTGCCCAACACATGTGATTTGCTCTCCCTGTTGGCGCAGCCCTACCCCTCTCCCTCCTCGTCTCTCGTAGTGCTTGGTGAAGCCCTGCTGGAGTTCCGCGCTCCTCCACCACCACCACGCCGTCGTGCTGTTGCTGGATGGAGTCTTCCCCAACCTCTCCTTCTCCCCTTGCTGGATCAAGGCATAGGAGACGCCACCGGGCTGTACGTGTGTTGAACACGGAGGTGCCGTCCGTTCGGCACTAGGATCATCGGTGATTTGGATCATGACGAGTACGGCTCCATCAATCCCGCTCACTTGAATGCTTCGCTTAGCAATCTACAAGTGTATGTAGATGCACTCTCCTTCCCTCGTTGCTAGATTACTCCATAGATTGATCCTGGTGATGCGTAGAAAATTTTGAATTTCTGCTTCGTTCCCTAACAGTGGCATCATGAGCTAGGTCTATGCGTAGTTTCTATGCACGAGTAGAACACAAGTTGTTGTGGGCGTCGATTTTGTCAATTTGCTTGTCGTTACTAGTCTTATCTTGATTCGGCGGCATCGTGGGATGAAGCGGCCCAGACCGACCTTACACGTACTCTTACGTGAGACTGGTTCCACCGACTGACATGCACTAGTTGCATAAGGTGGCTAGCGGGTGTCTGTCTCTCCCACTTTAGTCGGATCGGATTCGATGAACAGGGTCCTTATGAAGGGTAAATAGAAATTGGCAATTCACGTTGTGGTTTTGGCGTAGGTAAGAAACGTTCTTGCTAGAAACCTATAGCAGCCACGTAAAAACTTGCAACAACAATTAGAGGACGTCTAACTTGTTTTTGCAGCATATGCCTTGTGATGTGATATGGCCAAAAGGATGTGATGAATGATATATGTGATGTATGAGATTGATCATGTTCTTGTAATAGGAATCACGACTTGCATGTCGATGAGTATGACAACCGGCAGGAGCCATAGGAGTTGTCTTAATTTATTTATGACATGCGTGTCAACATAAACGTCATGTAATTACTTTACTTTATTGCTAAAGCGTTAGCCATAGTAGTAGAAGTAATAGATGACGAGACAACTTCAAGAAGACACGATGATGGAGATCATGATGATGGAGATCACGGTGTCATGCCGGTGACAACAATGATCATGGATCCCCGAAGATGGAGATCAAGAGGAGCAAAATGATATTGGCCATATCATGTCACTATTTGATTGCATGTGATGTTTATCATGTTTTACATCTTATTTACTTAGAACAACGGTAGCTTAAATAAGATGATCCCTCTCTAAAATTTCAAGAAAAGTGTTCCCCCTAACTGTGCACCATTGCGAAGGTTCGTTATTTTGAGCACCACGTGATGATCGGGTGTGATAGATTCTAACGTTTGAATACAACGGGTGTTGACGAGCCTAGCATGTACAGACATGGCCTCGGGACACATGCGAAACACTTAGGTTGACTTGACGAGCCTAGCATGTACAGACATGGCCTCGGAACACGGAAGACCGAAAGGTCGAACATGAGTCGTATAGAAGATACGATCAACATGAAGATGTTCACCGATGATGACTAGTCCGTCTCACGTGATGATCGGACATGGCCTAGTTGACTCGGATCATGTAATCACTTAGATGACTAGAGGGATGTCTATCTGAGTGGGAGTTCATAAGATGAACTTAGTTATCCTGAACATAGTCAAAAGGTCTTCTCAAATTATGTCGTAGCTCGCGCTTCAGTTCTACTATTTAGATATGTTCCTAGAGAAAATTTAGTTGAAAGTTGATAGTAGCAATTATGCGGACTAGGTCCGTAAACTGAGGATTGTCCTCATTGCTTCATAGAAGGCTTATGTCCTTAATGCACCGCTCAGTGTGCTGAACCTCGAAGGTCGTCTATGGATGTTGCGAACATCTGACATACAAATTTTGATAACTACGTGATAGTTCAGTTAAACGGTTTAGAGTTGAGGCACCGAAGACGTGTTGAAACATCGCGAAACATATGAGATGTTTCGAGGGCTGAAATTGGGATTTCAGGCTCGTGCCCACGTCAAGAGGTATAAGACCTCAGACGATTTTCTTAGCCTGCAAACTAAGGGAGAAAAGCTCAATTGTTGAGCTCGTGCTCAGATTGTCTGAGTACAACAATCATTTGAATCGAGTGGGAGTTGATCTTCCAGATGAGATAGTGATGTTTCTCCGAAGTCATTACCACCAAGCTGCTAGAGCTTCGTGATGAACTATAATATATCGGGGACATGTATGATGATCCTTGAGATATTCGCGATGTTTGACACCACAAAAGTAGAAATCAAGAAGGAGCATCAATTGTTGATGGTTGGTGAAACCACTAGTTTCAAGAAGGGCAAGGGCAAGAAGGGATACTTCATGAAACGGCAAATCAGCTGCTGCTCTAGTGAGGAAACCCAAGGTTGAACCCAAACCCGAGACTAAGTGCTTCTGTAATAAGGGGAACAACCACTGGAGCAGAATTACCCTAGATACTTGGTAGATGAGAAGGCTGGCAAGGTCGATAGAAGTATATTGGATATACATTGTGTTAATGTGTACTTTACTAGTACTCCTAGTAGCACCATGGTATTGGATACCGGTTCGGTTTCTAAGTGTTAGTAAACTCGAAATAAAAGGCTGCGGAGTAAACGGAGACTAGCTAAAGGTGAGCTCGCGATATGTGTTGGAAGTTTTTCCCAAGCTTGATGTGATCAAGCATCGCACGCTCCCTCTACCATCGAGATTGGTGTTTGCATTGAGCATAGACATGATTGGATTATGTCTATCACAATACGGTTATTCATTTAAGGAGAATAATGGTTAATCTGTTTATTTGAATAATACCTTCAATGGTCTTGCACCTAAAATGAATGGTTTATTGAATCTCGATCGTAGTGATACACATGTTCATGCCAAAAGATATAAGATAGTAATGATAGTACCACCTACTTGTGGCACTGCCACGTAAGTCATATCGGTATAAAACGCATGAAGAAGCTCCATGTTGATGGATCTTTGGGCTCACTCATTTTTGAAAAGTTTGAGACATGCGAACCATGTCTATTGGTGTATACGCATGAAGAAACTCCATGCAAATGGACCATTTGGACTCACTTGATTTTGAATCACTTGAGACATGCAAATCATACCACATGGGCAAGATGACTGAAAGCCTCGTTTTCAGTAAAATGGAACTAGAAATCAACTTGTTGGAAGTAATACATTTTGATGTGTGCAGTCCAATGAGTGCTGAGGCGTGTAGTGGATATCGTTATGTTCTTACTTCACATATGATTTGAGTAGATGTTGAGTACATTTACTTGATGAATCACGAGTCTGAATTATTGAAAGGTTCAAGTAATTTCAGGGTGAAGGTGAGAGATCGTCGTGACAAGAGGATAAAATATCTATGATATGATCATAGAGATGAATATCGGAATTACGAGTTTGGCACAGAATTAAGACATTGTGGAAATTGTTTCACAACTAATACAGCCTGGAACACCATAGTGTGATGGTGTGTCCGAACATCATAACTGCGCCCTATTGGATATGATGCGTACCATGATGTCTCTTATCGAATTACCACGATAGTTTATGGGTTAGGCATTAGAGACAACCACATTCACTTTAAATAGGGCACCACGTAATTCCGATGAGATGACACCATATGAAGTATGGTTTAGAGAAACCTAAGCTGTCATTTCTTAAAGGTTTGGGGCTGCAATGCTTATGTGAAAAAGTTTCAGGCTAATAAGCTCGAACCCAAAGCGGATAAATGCATCTTCATAGGACACCCAAAACAGTTGGGTATACCTCCTGTCTCAGATCCGAAAGCAATAAGGGATTGTTTCTAGAATCGGGTCCTTTCTCGAGGAAAAAGTTTCTCTCGAAAGAATTGAGTGGGAGGATGGTGGAGACTTGATGAGGTTATTGAACCGTCTCTTCAACTAGTGTGTGGCAGGGCACAAGGAGTTGTTCCTATGGCACCTACACTAATTGAAGTGGAAGCTTATGATAGTGATCATGAAACTTCAGATCAAGTCACTACCAAACCTCGTGGGATGACAAGGATGCGTACTACTTCAGAGTGGTATGTAATCCTGTCTTGGAAGTCATGTTGCTAGACAACAATGAACCTACAAGCTATGGAGAAGCGATGGTGGGCCTGGATTCCAAAATGGCTCGAGGCCATATAATCCGAGAGAGGATCCATATATGAAAACAAAGTGTAGACTTTGGAAGAACTACTTGATGGTCGTAAGGCTGTTAGGTACATATGGATTTTAAAAGGAAGACGGACAATGATGGTAAGTATCACCATTAAGAAAGCTCGACTTGTCGTTAAGATGTTTTCCGACAAGTTCAAGGAGTTGACTACAATGAGACTTTCTCACTCGTAGCGATGCTAAGAGTCTGTTGGAATTATATTAGCGATTACTGCATTATTTATGAAATCTTGCAGATAGGATGTCAAAACATTGTTTCCTCGACGATTTTCTTGAGGAAAGGTTGTATGTGATACAACCGGAAGGTTTTGTCAATCCTGAAAGATGCTAACAAGTATGCAAAGCTCCAGCAATCCTTCTAAGGATTGGAGTAAGCATCTCGAAGTTGGAATGTATGCTTTGATGAGATGATCAAATATTTTGGGTGTATACAACGTTTATGAGAAACTTGTATTTCCAAAGAAGTGAGTGGGAGCACTATAGAATTTCTGATGAATATATGATGTTGACATATTGTTGATCAGAAATGACGTAGAAGCATATAGGGTTATTTGGAAAGTGTTTTTCAATGGAAAGCATGGATTAAGCTACTTGAACATTGAGCATCAAGATCTATAAGGATAGATCAAAACACTTAATGGTACTTTCAAATGAGCACATACCTTGACATGATCTTGAAGGTGTTCAAGATGGATCAGTCAAAGAAGGAGTTCTTGCCTGAGTTGTAAGGTATGAAGTTAAGACTTAAAGCTCGACCACGGCAGAAGAAAGAGGAAGGACGAAGGTCGTCCCCTATGCTTTTGTCATAGGCTCCATACGGTATGCCATGCTGAGTACCACACCTAATGTGTGCCTTGCCACATATTTGGCAAGAGGGTACAAAGGTGATCTAGGAGTAGATCACCAAATAGCGGTCTAAATTATCCTTAGAGGAATAAGGATATGTTTCTCGGTTATGGAGGTGATAAAGAGTTCGACGTAAAGAGTTACGTCGATACAAGCTTAACACCTATCCGGATAGCTCTGAGTAGAAATACCGGATACGTATAATGGAGCAACAATTTAGAATAGCTCCAAGTAGAATAGTTATTTGAAATGGCTCCAAATGTAGCGTAGTTGCACCTACAAGATGACATAGAAATTTGCGAAGTACATACGGATCTGAATGTTGCAGACCCGTTGACTGAAACCTCTCCCACAAGCATAACATGATCAAACCCAGAACTCTTTGGGTGTTAGTCACATGGGGATGTGACCTTGAGTGTTAATCACGTATCGATGTGAACTGGATTATTGACTCTAGTGCAAGTGGGAGACTGTTGGAAGTATGCCCTAGAGGCAATAATAAATTGGTTATTATTATATTTCCTTGTTCATGATAATCGTTTATTATCCATGTTAGAATTGTATTGATAGGAAACTCAGATACATGTGTGGATACATAGACAACACCATATCCCTAGTAAGCCTCTAGTTGACTAGCTCATTGATCAATAGATGGTTACGGTTTCTTGACCATGGACATTGGATGTCGTTGATAACGGGATCACATCATTAGGAGAATGATGTGATGGACAAGACCCAATCCTAAGCCTAGCACAAGATCATGTAGTTCGTATGCTAAAGCTTTTCTAATGTCAAGTATCATTTCCTTAGACCATGAGATTGTGCAACTCCCGGATACCGTAGGAGTGCTTTGGGTGTGCCAAACGTCACAACGTAACTGGGTGGCTATAAAGGTACACTACAGGTATCTCCAAAAGTGTCTGTTGGGTTGGCACGAATCAAGACTGGGATTTGTCACTCCGTGTAAACGGAGAGGTATCTCTGGGCCCACTCGGTAGGACATCATCATAATGTGCACAATGTGATCAAGGAGTTGATCACGGGATGATGTGTTACGGAACGAGTAAAGAGACTTGCCGGTAACGAGATTGAACAAGGTATCGGGATACCGACGATCGAATCTCGGGCAAGTATCGTACCGCTAGACAAAGGGAATTGTATACGGGATTGATTAATTCCTTGACATCGTGGTTCATCCGATGAGATCATCGTGGAGCATGTGGGAGCGAACATGGGTATCCAGATCCCGCTGTTGGTTATTGACCGGAGAGGTGTCTCGGTCATGTATGCATGTTTCCCGAACCCGTAGGGTCTACACACTTAAGGTTCGATGACGCTAGGGTTATAGGGAAAGTATGTACGTGGTTACCGAATGTTGTTCGGAGTCCCGGATGAGATCCCGGATGTCACGAGGAGTACCGGAATGGTCCGGAGGTAAAGATTGATATATAGGAAGTATGGTTTTGGCCACCGGAAGTGTTCCGGGCATCACCGGTAGTGTACCGGGACCACCGGAGGGTTCCGGGGGTCCGCCAGGTGGGGCCACCAGCCCCGGAGGCCTACATGGGCCAATAGTGGGAAGGGACCAGCCCCTATGTGGGCTGGGCGCCTCCCACCAAGGCCCAAGGCGTCCTCAAGAGGAGAGGGGGCAAACCCTAGGCGCAGATGGGCCCTAAGGCCCACCCTAGGTGCGCCCCCCTCTCTCTCTCCCTTGGCCGCCTCCCAGATGGGATCTGGGGGCTGCCGCCACCCCTAGGGAGGGAACCCTAGGTGGGGGCGCAGCCCCTCCCCTTCCCCTATATATACTTGAGGTTTGGGGCTGCCCAGCACATGTGATTTGCTCTCCCTGTTGGCGCAGCCCTACCCCTCTCCCTCCTCGTCTCTCGTAGTGCTTGGCGAAGCCCTGCTGGAGTCCCGCGCTCCTCCACCACCACCACGCCGTCGTGCTGCTGCTGGATGGAGTCTTCCCCAACCTCTCCTTCTCCCCTTACTGGATCAAGGCGTAGGAGACGTCACCGGGCTGTACGTGTGTTGAACACGGAGGTGCCGTCCGTTCGGCACTAGGATCATCGGTGATTTGGATCACGATGAGTACGGCTCCATCAACCCCGTTCACTTGAACGCTTCCGCTTAGCGATCTACAAGGGTATGTAGATGCACTCTCCTTCCCCTCGTTGCTAGATTACTCCATAGATTGATCTTGGTGATGCGTAGAAAATTTTGAATTTCTGCTTCGTTCCCCAACATTATGAACAAGATTATCTATGAATATTATTTGGTTCTTCTCTGAATTCTTATATGCATGATTTGATATTTTTGCAAGTCTCTTCAAATTATCGGTTTAGTTTGGCTTACTAGATTGATCTTTCTTGCAATGGGTGAAGTGCTTAGCTTTGGCTTCAATCTTGCGGTGTCCTTTCCCAGTGATAGTAGGGGCAGCAAGGCACGTATTGTATTGTTGCCATCGAGGATAAAAAGATGGGGTTTATACCATATTGATTGAGTTTATCCCTCTACATCATGTCATCTTGCTTAATGCGTTACTCTGTTCTTATGAACTTAATACTCTAGATGCATGCTGGTTAGCGGTCGATGTGTGGAGTAATAGTAGTAGATGCAGAATCATTTTGATCTACTAGACACGGACGTGATGCCTATATTCATGATCATTGCCTTAGATATCTTCATAATTATGCGCTTTTCTATCAATTGCTCGACAGTAATTTGTTCACCCACCATAATTCATGCTATCTTGAGAGAAGCCACTAGTGAAACCTATGCCCCCCGGGGCTCTTTCTTATTATATTGCATCTCTTTTTATTTACATCACATCTCGTTTACTATTTTGCAATATTTACTTTCTAATCTATACAACAAAAATACCAAAAATATTTACTTTACTATCTTTATTAGATCTCACTTTTGTGAGTGATCGTGAAGGGATTGACAACCCCTTTATCGCATTGGTTGCAAGGTTCTTGATTGTTTGTGCATGTACTAGGTGACTTTTGCGTTGTCTCCTACTGGATTGATACCTTGGTTCTCAAAACTACTTATGCTATTTTGAGAGAAGCCACTAGTGAAACCCATGGCCCCCCAGGTCTCTTTTCCATCATATACGTTTCCAATCTATTTTACTTTGCAATCTTTACTTTCAATCTATATCATAAAAATACCAAAAATATTTATCTTATTATCTCTATCGGATCTCACTTTTGCAAGTGGTCGTGAAGGGATAGACAACCCCTTTATCGTGTTGGTTGCAAGGTTCTTATTTGTTTGTGTAGGTGCGAGGCGACTTGCATGTAGTCTCCTACTGGATTGATACCTTGGTTATCAAAACTGAGGAAATACTTACGCTACTTTGCTACATCACCCTTTCCTCTTCAAGGGAAAACCAACACATGCTCAAGAGGTAGCATATATATCCGTGATCACCTCCCAAAGTGATCGCGGCCCAGTAGTATAGCATGGCAGACAGACAAGAATGTAGGGCCACTGATGAAGTACTAGCATCCTATACTAAGCATTAGGATAGCAGGTAAAGGGTATCAACAATTGTAGCAACAATGACAGGCTATGCATCAGAATAGGAGCTACGGAATCAACAACAGTAGGAAACCTAATGCAAGAATAAGGGAGAAGAGGGTGGGCGATGTCTGGTTGATCAAAGGGGGTTTGCTTGCCTGGTTGCTCTACAGACATAAACATACCCTCAAAGGTGAAGTAGTCGATCAGTGGTTCAATCGCGGTCTCGGGGTCTACCGGAAAGAAGTAACGGAGGGTGTCGGGGGGATGGACCCCCGGCAGGCAACGAAACCCGAATCCTCTTCAAAAAACAACGGGGCTGGCACCGCCCCTCAATACTGGCACACGCTTGGCCGGGTCGCTCGACCCGGCCAAGCCCCACAAGCCGGCCAGACTAGCCGACCCGGCAAGACACGTCGACTCAGCCCCAACAACTAGCGCAAGACAGCGGAACCCGGCACGACCAAAGCCTCCTCGACAAGCCAGCGCCACCCGTGGCGTGCTACGCAATCCAGCCGCGGGTCAACTCCCATCCCATCCAGGCAGTATGATGGGGATGAGTCTTCAATCAACGATGACTGAGGCAACAGTGCCCTCCCCATGCCTCTGGTCAGCAGGAACGTGGCAACAGTGCCCCTCACCTACCCGCTGACTAGGGCCGGCGTGGCTACAGTGCCCCCGCCCTCACCGCTAACGACAGCAAGCGGCAACCTGATGGAGAGCACTGTACGCGACTCGACTCGGCCACGCCCTGACGATCGACAAGACGGCGCACAGTCCCCCTAGGCATGCGGGGCCCGCACCTAGGGGAACCTGGCGAACCACAAGCCCTCAGCGGGACCCAGCCCGGGTCCCCGGACACCGACAATACGGACCCACCTACTTGTAACAGTACCATTGTACCCCGGGGGTTGGACTATAAAACCCCCCGGGAGCCCGCAATCATACAGAGGAGAGTGAGCGAGAGGGCAAGCAGAAAACACATACGAGATAAAAGCAAGTAAGCATAGGACTAGCCACAAAACAGCAACACCGGAGAGAAGGAGCAGCCCAAGCCTTGGCCAGCTTCCTTCCTCCTCCATACAGCTCCAGGAGCAACATTGTACTATCGATCATCCAACTACACTCGGCAGGACTAGGGGTATTATCTCTCCGAAGAGCCCCGAACCTGGGTATGTCCGGCGTCCCGCGCCTGCTCATGCCAACCTCGTGTCTGGAGTCCACCAGCTCCCTCGAGCCTCCTCCTCTCTTTAGCCATCCCTTGGCATCTACCATGCACCCACAACGATAGTTGGCGCCCACCGTGGGGCAGCTCGAGGAGCTGGCCGGGAGCATGCTTCAGACGGGGCCCTTCTCCGACACCGACGAGTCCGTCGCGCTGGCGGACGACGTCGTTGACGCGCTTGCCGCCTCCTTCGTCGCGCTGCGCATCTCCGATGCGTTCGTGACTGACGAGTACCCTAGCAGGTGCTCAGCTACTCCGACTCTCCCCTCTCCCTCGGTGGCGGCGTTTCCGCCAGGGCAATGGACGTCCATGTGGAGGTCTTCGTCACCGGCGACGGCGCCTCCTCCTCGTCGAGCAAGACGAGGAAGGCTGCCGAAGCCAGGGCCGCAGTGGATCGGATCGAGCCGTCCGATTCGTTGCGCGCCGCGATGCAGAGCCTCCGCATCCCCATCGGCACTAACGTCGACGCCACCAACGTTGCTGAGGCCCGAACCCAGCTCAAGGAAAGGCGCCAGTAGATGCTGGACCTGTCCGAGACGCTCGCCGGCACTCAGCGTCGCCTGGACGCCGCTCAGCTGGAGCGCGATGCCGCCTACGGATTCACGCCCGCCGCGGCCAAGCCAAGCCGGGTCACCGATGTGCGTGCCTGGGGAGGAGTGATCGGCCGGGCCCTCGGCGCTGTCCCAACCGTCTACGAGACCCCAGCGAAGAACATGTGTGCTGCCCAGGCAGCCGTAGCCGGCCTGGACCAGCTCGTGGGTGAGGAGCTGAAAGAGCGCATCAGGCGGATGCGCGAACTCCTCCACGCCGCCAACACCCAGCAGGACCGCCTCAACCAGCTCGCCGAGCCAGCGGGATCTGGCTCCGCCCGGCTTGGCGGGTCCTGCGAACTTCTACACACTGCTTCCTCGCCACCCGGCGAAGCGCACTCCGGCCGAGCCCGGGCTCGGCGCAACCCGTCCGCTACAGCCGCCGGTGGATTGGGTGATGAGTCGTCCTAGAGATCTAGCGCGGACCCGGCCAGCATGGACGACGTCCAGCTCCAACCGACCCGCCCCCCCGTGGCCTGGCTGCTAGTCAACTCGGCCCGCGCGCCATCGACGACGCCGACGCTCGCCACCGCCTCGTTCGGCTCGCTCGCTCCCTGGAGGTGGAGGAGAGCGGCGCTATCGGGCCGGCGTGCTTCGGCCCACGCATCCGGGAGGAGCCCTTCCCCAAAGGATTCATGCTCCCCCGCGACACCCCCAAGTACAACGTGACAGTGATGCCAGAAGACTGGCTCACCGACCACTGCAAGAAATATGTCTACTAGTGACCTTTTGTCAGTGACCCTGGAAGAATTGGTCATAGATCCATGACCATTTGAGACCAATTGGTCAAAAGCTGTTCGGGGGGCTCCAAACCCTAAACTATATCGACCATTTTGGTCAGAAAGGTCGTAATTTCCTCACATGAAATGGTCATAAAGCAGACAACACTAGTCCGCTGCCTTATTTCTAGCTGATCATGACCAATATAGATGGTCATAACCTTGTAAATTGTGGTGGATTGGTATGACTTGGCACCACCTCATCAGTTTTGCCTATGTGTCATGTCCATGTGTCAAATTTTGCCCTAGGTTGTTAAGCAGCCTATATTTCTGTCATTCCAAAAATTCCCAAAAAAATCTCATAAATTCTTTGGGTCATATCTTCATCAAATATGTGAAAATCCTTCCTTTCCTAGTTCAAAAATAATTCAATAATATTCATTTTCCTATTTTGTTCACAACAACACTTTATGAAGGAAGTGCTATTTATATATTCTTGATTGCCCTCAAAAATTTTGGGCACTTTTTCCTATCCAAATCATTGCCTCATGACAAAATTTAGCTCCATTTTCCTAGAAAATCTTCCTCGGCAAATTTCCAAATTTTTTGTCCACCTAGAAGCATTATGAAGGAAGTACCTTTCTTATATATCCAAATGACATAAAATTTTGTACAGTTCCTTCATATGCCCAAATTATCACCCTCCTCCAAATTGCAGCTCATTTAAATCATCTATGTGAGCCCATGTCCAATTTATATTTTATGGCCAGATTGGCATGTTGCAAAGCAAGGGTTATCTAGACCCCTCCTATTACCCTCAAACTTTTTGGGCACTCTTCCATACCCAAATCATCAACACATGATAATATTCAGCTCCATTTTCCTGGTAAATCTTTCTCCGGAAATTTCCAAAGTTTCTACCTTGAGAAAAGCTTTGTGAAGGAAGTACTAGCTAGGCTTACCCAAATGATCTGAAAATTTACAATCACATGACCATACCTATGTAACTTACCTACACCAAATTTGAGCTCATTTCATTCATACAATTTCTCTCGCTATTTTTCCCAAGTTTCTGTCCAAAGAAGAGCATTGTGAAGGAAGTACCACTTTGGCATGTCCAAATGGTATCAATTTTCTACGGTGCTTTCCTATGTCCAAATAACCATCATCCACCAAATTTCATCTCAATCCATTCATTATTTTGAGCCTAGATTCAACATTCATATTTTTGTCCAGTGTGGTACTTTGCAAAGCAAGTACCACCTAGGATCCTCCTTTTGAGCTAAAAATTTGTGAAGACATTCCTCTTAGTAGATAATCATCCTCGGCCAAAACTTACGCCCATTGGCCATGTGCATTTCCCGTACTGCTAATCAAACACTTGGCTGCTAATTCATCCTTGAGCATAGGTCGGTCTCCTCATGAGATTCTTCTGTTGTAATTTTCTTCCTAGCACCTACCTGGGGAGTGCCCAACCCACCAGACATGCCTAGGCCTCCCAGAACGCATGTCAACACCAAGGTCACACGGTGACCACGTGGCGGGCATGCGAGTTTACGCGCTTTGAAGTTGGGGCCCTGGGCCACCATCCAAAATTCGACGTATTGCCACCAAACCATGTATTTATGCTTAAATAGGTACTTATGTAACTAGAAATGATTTTTGGGAAAAATAAAGAGCAACCAATAAGGTAGCTGCAGTTCAAATTTGACTCGCTTCGTGCTGAATCAGCGGAAATTTGTCTTTTTCACCAGAGGTGGATCAAAACTTTTGAAACCCAACCATTTTGTCAATTGTGCATTAAACATGGCCTAGTATTTTATAAAATTGATTAGGTCCACTTTTGCAAAAAATATATGGTAGGTCCTTCACAAAAAACTCATTTCAGGCACTTAAAAAATGGGAAATGAATTTTCCGTGCAAAGAAAATGAAAACTCCCGTAGGCAACATTGTTTGGAATTTCAAGATGCACCCTAGTGCACAATATGAGATCATTTGAACAAACTATGCCATGAATGTGGCCATAAGATTGATCATTTGGCTTGAAAGCCATGAATCTTCACGCATGATAGCTCATTTCTGATAACACTTTTTTAAAATAATTTTCGTATTACAAGTTTATTATTTTTCCTGTTAACTTGGTCACATATAATGACACAATGCGAAGGTTTTCCAATTTTTTGAATTTTTTGAATTTTTTATGCCCGTTTCAAAATGCGGTCAAAACGGCGTGCTTGACCGTTCCTAGCTAGTGGTTGAATCTTGGAAAACTTTTGATGTTTCTCTGATTAAATAGATACTTATGTACCTAGAAATAATTTTTGGAAAAAATAAAGAGCAAATTATGAGGCAGCTGCAGTTCAAATTTGACCCGCTTCCGGCTGAATAGACAGAAATTTGTCTTTTTCACAAGAGGTGGATCAAAACTTTTGACACCCAACCATTTGGTCAATTGTGCATTAAATATGTCCTAGTATTTTATAAAATTGATTAGGTCCAATTTTGCAACAAATATTTGATAGGTCCTTCACAAAAAAGCTCATTTTGGGCACTGAAAAAATAGAAAATAATTTTTTCGTGCAAAGAAAATGAAAACTTCCTTAGGCAACATTGTTTTTCATTCTAAGATGCACCCTTGTGCACAATATGAGATCATTTCAACAAACTATGCCATGAATGTGGCCATAAGATTGATCATTTGGCTTGAAAGCCATGAATCTTCACGCATGATAGCTCATTTTTGAGAACACTTTTTTTAAATAATTTTCTCATTACAAGTTTATTATTTTTCCTGGTAAATTGATCACATATAATGACTCAATGCGAAGTTTTTCCAATTTTTTGATTTTTTTGATTTTTTATGCCTGTTTCTGTTTCAAAATGCGATCAAAACGGCGGGCTTGACCGTTCCTAGCTAGTGGTTGAATCTTGGAAAACTTTTGATTTTTCTCTAATTAAATAGATACTTATGTACCTAGAAATAATTTTTGGAAAAAATAAAGAGGAAACTATGAGGCAGCTGCAGTTCAAATTTGACCCGCTTCCGGCTGAATCGGCAGAAATTTGTTTTTTTCGCAAGAGGTGGATCAAAACTTTTGACACCCAACCATTTGGTCAATTGTGCATTAAATATGTCCTAGAATTTTAGAAAATTAATTTGGTACAATTTTGCAACAAATATTTGGTAGGTCCTTCACAAAAAAGCTCATTTTGGGCACTCAAAAAAATGGGAAATGATTTTTTCGTGCAGACAAAATGATAACTTCCTTAGGAAACATTGTTTGTAATTCCAAGATGCACCCTTGTGCACAATATGAGATCATTTGAACAAATTATGCCATGAATATGGTGTGGGGGCAGTGATGCGTGGCGCCGTTGGCTGCTGGGTAGTGGCCACCGGTCATGCGTGGCGCCGCAAGGTCGTAGGGGGTTGCAGCAGAAGGTGATGCTGCAATAGTCAGCGGTGATGCAACAAAGCATCACCGGGGACCGCCGGTGCTGTGATCCAACATCGTCCGGACCGACGGAGTTGCAATGAAGAAGTGTCGGGTCGCTAGTGTTTGATTTTCTAGCTTAATTGTAAACGGCTGTGATCTTGACATTTTAGTTAATTGAAAATATGTTGTGGACTAATATTTTTGAAAAAAGTTCTGGTCCTTTTTACAAGACAGATTTGTAGTTTTTTCTTAAAAAACTTAGAAAATTTGGGTCCAAATTTTAAAGATTCCAGCACAGAACAACCGGCCAATGAGAAGCGAGGAACCACAATCACGCGGATCACCCAGTCCGAAGCGACCTGAGTTCCCCAGATCCTATCGAGGCACCCCGCCGCCCCCGCCTTCCTCTCCTTCGTCTCATCTTTCTCCCAGATCCGATCGAGGCACCGCCGCCACCCCCACCCATCACCGCCGACCTCTCCAACATCTCCTCCCCGTCCCCCATCGCGCCACCATCCACCTTGTCGCCTCCCATCTCCTCCCTCCCCCTTCCTCCCCCACCTTCCCCTTT
>NC_041382.1:670408906-670420916 GCF_002162155.2 Triticum dicoccoides | reverse complement strand
CCTTTCGGCCCTCCTTCCCGGACCCCGACGGCGCCCGCATCGGCTCCGGCGCCGCCACGCTCCACGCCGTCGCCTCCCTCGCCCGCCACCTCGTCTCCCAGGTCAGGAAGCCCTGCCTCGCTCCGCCTTTCCCTCGCCTGCTCGCGCAATTAGTAGATTTCTGCTCCCTTGACCTGAATGTTGACATCTAAACTCAATTTCTCTTGAAGGCCACCAAGGAAGAGATCACCGAATTCCTCCCCGAAGCGACCGGCTCCTCCGCCGATGACGTCTCGCTAACATCCGTGGTGCGCTTCATGGCCACCAAGCATGTGCTGCTGCTGCACGCCGGCGTCGACATCAAGAGGGTTCCGTGGGCGAACCCCATGGGGAAGGCCTTCCTGCTGGTGCCTTACCTGGCTGGGGACAACCTCGACGGGCATGTCCAACTGCTCTTCGACCACATCAGGGGGGTCTAGCGCAAGGCAAGCATTCAAGACCGGCATCGGCAAGTCCAATCTGCTCTCCCGCTTCACCCGCAACGTGTTCAGCCTCGAGTCCAAGTCCACCATCAGGGGGGGTCAAATTCGCCACCCGCTCCCTCTAGGTCGACGGCAAGGTCGTCAAGGCCCAGATTTGGGACACCACCGGCTCTTCCTATCCCCGTCTGTTCGGTAGCAGGTAGATTCCCCTTCCCCTTGAAGCGTGTGTGTGTGTGTGTGTCTGCCGTGGGGCTTTTGTTTGTTGGATCTCGCTGCCGAATTATGCTGTGTGCTGGCGCGGCTGCGCGCTGAAGTGTAGGGGTAGGTTCAGTCGGTCCTGCTAATGGATCATAGCATCGGCTGCTTACGAGTCAGTTGGCTGTATGACTTGGGGACTTGCATAGCTAGAATCGCATGATCTATTTGGTGCTGTTTTTGGTCCTGGAAATGCCCCCCTTGTAGATTTAGCTTAGTACACTATGATCATGTAGTCTGTGTAGGCTTATTATTCTGTGTGGTTTTATCTTGCCACTGCAGTGAAGATGAGGGATTCACCGGCAACGGAGTTAGTTATGATATTTCAGTTGTAACAGTTGTTACATTTGTCATGTTTGATTCCTGTTCTGGAAGTCCAAGTAATTTACAAGTACGTCCTATCATGATCAATTCCTTCTCAGTTAGTCTCCGGGGGAACAATATGCTAGTTTTGCCACATCTGGGAATTCTATTAGTTTTGCTTTTGCCAACAGCGCAAACCGCACAAAACCATAGCATAGCATTTGAAAAAGCGATGTACTCTTAATCGTACACCTGTAGAGACTGCCAGTCATGTACTCTGTTTCACAATTTGATTTTTGCTCCGGTTACACGTAGTCAGTCTTCCAAGGTCTGTCGTGCGTCTTGCTAGTGTTCACATCATTCCAAGTTCATGGGGGTCTTGTTTATTTGTTCATGTGATGATTCTTCTACACATTTCATAGTTATTTCTACATAGGCACTACATTTTGGGTAAATCCTGTGCAGATTATGAAGTAACTTGGGTGCCTCGTTAACCATCTTCTTCATTCTTTTGCAGTTGTGGAGACCATGGATGGGACTATCGCAGTTGCTTCTGCATTTTGCGGGCATCAGGAAGGTACTAATTACCATTTCCTTTCTCTAGTTCTTACTCACCACACTACATGGCAAGGCATATCTGACCATCGCAGGGCCCTTTGCTACATTTGTTTTTCTCTGCTGGTCTGCCTCCACCAGGGCCTGTTGCGCCTCTGCCACCTTGGCGGCTTCTGCCTTAAGGAGCTCCACCTCGGCCTCGAGGCGGCTCTTGTGACCCGCCAGCTGCTCAAGTAGCCGGTTGGCCTCGTCGAGAGACCGCTAAGCCGCGACCGCCTCCGCCCTTGCCCGCGCCGCCTCGACGCCAAGACGGCCGGTGTCGGCAACGAGCCGGTCGTAGTGATGACTGGCCCGGAGCAGACGAGTCCGCCAGGACAACACCTCGGCTGCGAAAAAGGAGGACTCACCAGAAGAAAAAAGCAAGACTTAAGATATGGCCCAACTATTACACAGTTGGCCTGAATCTCGGGGGCTACACCCAGTGGGTGCGCTAGCGCGCCCCCACTAGAAAAAAGCACAAGAATACCTGCGGTGACACAGAGCTCCTCCTCCTTGGCGGCAAGCTGCTCCATGAGCTCCCGGTGCTTGCCCAAGAGACGATTGTAGGCAGCGACCCGGAAGGCGTCGAGATGACGAAGAAAGCAGAAATCAGAATAAGGCCAACACTCTAAAGATTCGACCCAACAACTACGTAGTTGGCCCGAACCTCGGGGGCTGCACCTAGTGGGTGCATTGGCGCGCCCCCACAAAGAAGAAATTACAAGAAGACTTAACAGAACGGTGCGCTCCAGGTCACGCGTCCGCTCCACCTCGGCCTGGGCGAAGGCCTCGAGCCATTCCGTCCGTCCTCGCAGGCAGCGACTGACGGTGTCCAGCGCCGCCTCCTCCAGGGTCTAAGGCCCGAAGACAATGACGCCCCCACTCCGCGCCGGCTGCGGCACGACAGCTCGGCGCCCTCCCTGCCGGGGCACCAAGGCGTACTCCCCGCTGGCCGCTCGTGACGCGGCCAGCGCCTCCTCCGACGCCCCTCCCAGCGTCGATGACGACTCGGATGCTGGGACGCCCCGCGTCGCCGTCTCCGGCCCAGCTACCCGGGTGGCCTCCGGCACCGCCGCCTGCGGTGCCTCCTCTGAAACCGGCGGGCCTCCGACATCGCCGCCCGCAGCGTCTCTTCCAAAACAACGTTGCCTCCACCACTATCAGTCCCCGCTCACTCGACCACGTCGGCCCACGGCGGGGTGTCATCCGCCACCTCCACGACCTCCCGGTCGGGGATCACCACCTCAGCCCGGCCTCCACGGCCGCGCTCCCTCATCGACGATGGCTCAAAGACCGTCGCCGCCACCACTGTGTCCTCCGGCATCTCGTGCCAGGCCGGCTCCACGCTGGCTCACGCCCATGCCGCCGCCGAGTTGGTCCAAGCACGGACCGACGCCGCCTCCAGCTCCGCCTCGGCCCGGTTCCTGTCCTGCCAGGACAAGGCTTCGGCATCGTTCGGATCCAGGCCAAGGTCCGAGTCGGCCCGTCCCTCCACCTCAGCCTGGTCGGCGAGGTCGGACCGGCTCCTGCGAAACGCGGCCCCTTCGGCGGCCGCGGCTTCCGCCGCCGCCCTCGCTAGTGCGATTGGCGACCTGATGAAGAAGACAGAATGAGCAGAAAAGAAACAAGACTAGCTCATGAAAAGAAAAGCTGAGCACAAACGAGAGATGAAGCTTACCCCGCCAAGACCGGGACCGGGGTTTGCCTCCCGTGCCTGCCGCCGTGCTTCCTCTTGGCCGGCCTCCCGGCCCCGGACGGGTCCGCCATGCGCTTCAGGGTCCAGGGTTGCGCCCAATGCTATCTTTCCCATGCGGGCAGCTAGGCGCCGCCCCATGCGAGGACCCGGCTCCGCCCACGTTGTTGCCTCCCCTGCCCAATGCCACTACACCGACAACTGGCGTCGGCACCGACCGTTTCGTGCCGCGGTCAGCAATTCAAGACACATGAAGAAAAACACGAGACTTACCCGCGCGACGCTCAGCGCCGGCGTCGGACTCGGCCTCCTCCTCCCCGCCATGAGCTGCGAGCTCCTCTAGCGCCACCAGCGCCACCTGCGACAGGGCCCGGGCGTAAGAATGCCAAATCGCGTTTAGAAGTACCCCACGTGTCGTGTCAGGACGGATGAGAAGGTGCACGGTAGCAAAGTAAGAAGACTGGACACTCACCTGCGGCGCTGGGTTCGACTGGCTGTGCGGCGCCTTGCCGAACCACCAGTCCTCCCTAAGGTTGGCCTTGGAGATGTCATTCACGCCGCGCACGATCTGCTCCGCGTCGACCCCGTGCGGTTGGGGTCTTGAAGGCCAACCATTTCGCCGATGAGGCAGGAGCGCCCCTGAAGTGGAAGGACCCGACGCATGATGAACGCGGCGAGGAGGTTGGTTCTGGTGAGCCCCTCCTGCGTCCTCATCACCGTCACCCGCTCGCAGAGATTGACGATCTCTTGCGACGGGAGCCTGGGCCAGTAGCCCCAGTTCGTCTTCGTCCGCGGCGGTGCGATGGCGAAGGCCGGAAGGTTGATGCGATCCGCACCAAGGTTGCGGACGTAGAATAAGGAGTTCTGCCACTTCTTGGCAGAATCCTCCAGCGGGATCTTGGGGAAATCCGCCCCGGCCGCTTCGAGATGACGGCGGCACCGCAATCCGCGTCTCCCCGGCCGACGGGCCCTACTGCTTCAAGGAGAAGAAGCGCGCCCAGAGGTCAATCGTAGGCTCGACCCCCAGGTACCCCTCGCAGAGGATAACGAAACCGGAGAGATGGACGATGGCGCCAGCGCCAAGATGATGCGCCTGGAGCCCGAAGAACTCCAGGAACGCGCGGAAGAAGGTGCTTGCCGGCAGCCCGAACCCACGCTCGAAGTGCATGAGGAAGACCACGCGCTCCTGCCCCTCGGGCCGCGGCCTCTACTCGTCGTGCGGCAAGCGGACGTCGACGTCCGTCTCCCGCGGCAGGCACCGCGTCGCCCGGAGTTGGGTGATGTCCTCGGAGGTGACATTCGAACCCATCCAGGAGCCCGATGGCAGCGACATGATAAAAGGAAGAAGGAAGATGGACGGCGAAGGAGTTCTGCTCGTAGCAGCGGGCACCGCAATGCATCAGTTGCAAACAGCGGAGCGAGAGCAAAGGGACAGGAGGGCGCGAGTGAGAATAATGTCCGCCGCCCCCTGCCCCCCGATTTATAACCCTCGGTTTGAACATGGGGAAGTGGGATCGTGTGCACGCGCCCGTTCCACTACCCCGCAATAAGTGCGCACGTACACGCGCAGTAATTGCCCGGGGAAGAGCAACCGCCCCCGGACACCGCAATAAATCCGCGCGCTTGGGCCGAGGGCGCGCGGCGGTGGGCCCCAGCCTGTCGCCCGGTCCCGTCACGCGCGTGGCCTATCAGGCCCCTCCGACTTCCGGGCACCACGTGGCGCCCGCGCAAAGCCCGAGGGATTGCCCCAAAATTCGCCAGACTTCTCGGTTCCTGCCACGACCGGGATGCCACGATCCGGTTTCCGAGAAAACCGGCACACAGTGGGTGTTGCCGGACCCGGCGCTCGCAGAATCCACCTTGCTTAAGGGGAAAACATCGAAGGCCCACACATCCGAAGACGGCGGACCTTCACAGCTTCGGGGACTACTGTCGGGGGGATGGACCCCGGGCAGGCAACGGAAACCGGATCCTCCTAAAAAAACAACAACGGGGCTGGCACCGCCCCTCAATACCGGCAGGCGCTTGGTCGGGTCGCTCGACCCGGCCAAGCCCCACAAGCCGGAGACTAGCCGACCCGACAAGACACGTCGACTCGGCCCCAACAACTAGAGCAAGACAGCCGATCCCGGCAGGACCAAAGCCTCCTCGACAAGCCAGCGCCACCCGTGGCGTGCTACGCAATCCAGCCGCTGGTCAACTCCCGTTCCATCCAGGCCGTATGATGGGGACGAGTCTTCAATCAACGATGACCGAGGCAACAGTGCCCCTCCCATGCCTCTGGTCAGCAGGAACGTGGCAACAATGCCCCTCACCTACCCGCTGACTAGGGCCGGCGTGGCTACAATGCCCCCGCCCTCACCGCTGACGACAACAAGCAGCAACTTGACGGAGAGCACTATACACGACTCAACTCGGCCACACCCTGACGATCGACAAGACGGCGCACAGTCCCCCTAGGCATGCAGGGCCCACACCTAGGGGAACCCGGCGAACCACAAGCCCTCAGCGGGACCCAGCCCGGGTCCCCGGACACCGACAATACAGACCCACCGACTTGTAATAGTACCATTGTACCCCCGAGGGGTTGGACTATAAAACCCCCCGGGAGCCCGCGATCATATAGAGGAGAGCGAGCGAGAGGGCAAGCAGAAAACACATACGAGAGAAAAGCAAGTAAGCATAGGACTAGCCACAAAACAGCAACACCGGAGAGAAGGAGCAACCCAAGCCTTGGCCAGCTTCCTTCCTCCTCCATACAGCTCCAGGAGCAACATTGTACTATCGATCATCCAACTACACTCGGTAGGACTAGGGGTATTATCTCTCCGGAGAGCCCCGAACCTGGGTATGTCCGGCGTCCCATGCCCGCTTATGCCAACCTTGCCTTTGGAGTCCACCAGCGCCCTCGAGCCTCCTCCTCTCTTTAGCCATCCCTTGGCATCTGCCATGCGCCCACCACGACAGAGGGGGAACACAATAAATAATGTAGCAATCATACCATCACAAAGCATAACATGGCAATACGCGGTGCTAGGGGTGACCTAACGCAGTACTAGGTGCTACCGGTGAAGGGGGGAAACATTCGGGAAAGTGTTCCAGGTGTTTGCTATTTTCGAGCAGATGAAATGGAGGGGGACGGTTTCATTTTTGCTATGCTAGGGACGTGTGGTAGATGAACGGTTTTTGTATTCGGATTCGTCTCGAAATTCTGAGCAACTTTCATATACAACCTATTTCCATCTGTGCTACGGTTTATTTTATATTAATTTTCAAAGTTTTTAAAACATTTTTAGAATTAACAAAATTGAATTAATTAGAAAATGTAATTATGATGCCAGCGTGGTGTCATCATGATGTCAATAGGGCCAAAGGTTGACCTGGTCAACGCTGGCAGGTAGGACCCGTTCGTCATAGTCTCAGGTTAACTAAACATTAGTTAGTTTTTATTAGCAGATTAATTAGGTTTAATTAGTTAACTAAATAGATTAATCAAGTTAATTTAATTAATTAATTTTTATTATATATCTTTTTATTCCTTTTTAACGTTTTAGGGGGCGGCCCACTTGTCATTGGGCTAGGGGGCTTAGCGGGCATTGGGCGCTAGTGAACGGGCGACGGGTGGGTGCCCGTTAACGGGCCAACTAGGGCGGCGCCGTCAGCGCGGCGAGCAGCACCGGCAAGGACGAGCGATGGGTGAGGCCATTGGCCACGGCAGTGGCAGATCAGCAGCAGAGTGTAGTGGCGGCGGCAGCGCAGCAAAGAGTAGTAGCGCGACTACGCAGTAGAGCAGTAAGGGCCACGCGGTGCGCGGGCGGCAAGCGTGGCCGTCGGGGCATGGTAGGGCACGAGCGGCGTGGGCCGGGTCGGGGTGACCGTGGGCGTCTGGCCGTGGTGCGCGAGCGATGGTGGAGCAACGAGAAAAGCAACGGGGAGAGAAGGGATTGCGAGGGAGGAGCTCACAGCGAGTGGCAGAGAAGCTTGGGGGGGCTGGATGTGGTAGAGATGGGTTATGGCCGGCTCGACCTCATCAAGGGGAGGGGCAAGACGTGGCGGAGGGCCATCGCAGAGGGGCGGCGCGGGAACGACGACCTCCACACGGGGCGAGCGAGGTCGGATCCGCGACGGGGCCTCTGGGATTCGCCCATCTCGAGCGGCGAGGCGGCTTGGGGTGGCATGGATGCGGAGATCCAGGCGGCGGCGGCCATGGGATGAGTACCCAGGAGGTGGCAGCGTGAGGACGGCGGTGCGGAGGCGGCGACGTTGGGCGCCGGTTGCCTAGGTGCCCGATCCAGACCGGGTCGTGGGGGAGGGGAGAGGAGCGAGGAGATCGTGTGGGTGGGTGGAGGAGTGGACTGAGAGGGGGGTAGTGGGGATCGTGGGTGCGGTTAGGGTTTCGACCGGGGAAGTCATAGGCCAGGGGGCGAGCTGGGCTGGCCAGCTGGGCCGAGGCCTAGTTAGGCGGGGGGGATTTCATTTTATTTATTTGTTTATTTTCTTTCTACTTATTTTATTTCTTTTTCGTTTTCTTTTAGTTTCAAATTATTTTAGTTTAAATAAAAATAGAAAACTATTTCCTAAATTAGTCTTCTTAAATATACTACTGCCACCTTAATTCTTCCACCTAATTAAAATAGTTTAATATTTTATAATTTATAAAAAGCATTTAATTTATTATCCAAGCCACTGTTTTAACTATTTTTGAACACATAAACATTTTATTAAGTTTAGGTTTCTCCACCATTATTACCCATGATTTATTTAACACATTTAGAATATTTTAGTTTTGACTTTTGAAAACTTCTAACTGTTTGACTTGATCTTAAATTTGAAATTTGAACGGGATTTGAGTCATCGCAAGATTAACGCAGTAATCATGGTGACGTGGCAACATTAGCAGAGGGTTACTCTAGCTTAACTATCCGGGCATCACATCCCCCGACCGGCCACCCATTCCTCTCGTTCGCATTGTGAAAGCATATTTGCTCCATTGGTGGTTTTGGTAATTCATGTAAACATACATCTTGTTGGACTAATGTTTCCCTCAAGTATATTCCAGGAAATGTTCAACCTAGGCAAGTAGATAGATGGAGATGTGGACCCCTCAAGCTACAAGAACTCTACACTTTTTGGTTAAGTGATCAAAGATCACACTGAGTCTATAGGAAAGGCAATACTATTAAAAGGGGATGATGTTTTGATCATGAGTCATTTGCTAAAGTGCTTAGAGGTATTGCTCCAAAAACAGTCAACCACACCCTCACAACCCTATATGTCCAAACCCATAAAGCCTATCTAGGTCCCATGGATCCACTCATATCCGGACTCACCGAGATATACTTTACAGAGCCATTGCCTAAACCCTAGAAATCGGTTTCAACAAGATGACATTTGGTCCCACCGAAGTGCACCGGCAAATCTTCTGTAACCTATTTGTTTCATCTCAGAATTTCTGAGTGAAATGGATCGGTGTCACTGAAGCGTCAAAAGTGCTTAGGTCATCATCAATCGGTCCCACTGAGTGGATTCATCCGGTCTCATCAAAATGCCTCAAGTTCAAACCTTTTGCATTGGACGGTGTCACCGAGTATTTCAACCAGTCCCACCGAGTTGTGCATAACAGTTTGTAATAGTTAGATTTTTTGTGAAGGCTATATATACCCCACCCACACCACCTACTCTCAAAGGGAGCAACCAAGACTAAGCCACCACTTCCCATATCCATTTTCTAAGAGAGAACCATGTACACTTGTGTTGAAATATTAAAAAACATACACTTGTGTTGAGATCAAGGGATTCCACTCCAACCATTTGATCCTTGATTTCTAGCCCCCTCAAGTTGATTTCCACTCCACTCCTTCTCCTCCTACCATGTCAAATCTGTGAGAGAGTGATTGAGTGTTGATGAGACTATCTTTTGAAGCACAAGAGGAATGGGTTCATCATCGAGAACAACATCTATTACCTTTTGGAGAGTGGTGTCTCCTAGATTGGTTATGTGTCACTTGGGAGCCTCCAAATCTTGTGGAGTTGAACCAAAGAGTTTATATGCGCAAGGAGATTGCATATTTCATGAAGATCTACCAGAGTGAGACTAGTCCTTCATCGATGTAAGCCATGATGGCATACACAAGGTTGCTTCTTCGTGGACCCTTCGTGGGTGGATCCCTCCGTGGGCTCGCGCAGCCGTTACCCTCCGTGGGTTGAAGTCTCCATCAACGTGAATGTACAATAGCACCATCTATCAAAATCATGCAAAAAAATCACCATGTCTTCATTGTGTTTGATCTTTCAATCTCTACCTCCCTTTACTTTCTTGCACTTGCATGTTTTTCTTTATCCGCTGCCCATACACCAGATATGCATGTGTAGGAAGTATTAGTTGTGTTTTAACTTATGCTAAAATCTGCCTAAATTCCAAGAAAATTATAAACTACAACTTTGCCTTGTTAAAAGTATATTCACCTCCCCTCTAGACCTACCTTCTTGATACTTCAATTGGTATCAGAGTTTTGGTCTTCATTGCTTTGGTTTAATCACCATTGGAGGAAGATGGATGTGTCTACATTAGGGAGTCTTACATGTAGAGTGCCTATTCCTAGTGGAGAGTAGTACAACATTTGGAGAGGTGAAATGCTTGATATCTTTGATTAATTTAACTTGAGCAAGTATATTCATGGCCCCTATGTGCCTCCCATTGATCCCTTGCACCCCATTCTCGAGGAAGATCAACTCGACATGTTTCATAATCTTAGAACCGCCAATATTATCATTAGAGGATTACCTAAACTTGTGCTTGGTTGTTAGCAACACTTTGGATGCACCTATACCTTGTGGAAAGATTTGAAAAAGCGATATCCAAATTACTATCTAAAGAATCTTGATGAAATTCTTCATAAGACTATTGATTTTCATAAGATGGAGCCTAGTGATCCTGACTTTGATGATTGACTATTTAAGCCTCGAGATCTTATGTGTGCTAAAGGAGATTTTTAAACTATTAGCAATATCATCTTAGCCATTCGAATTCATTCTCTTGAACATTGTCATGATCATGAAACGAATGACATTGCCTCTCAAGGTGATGATGGCATTGAAGAACATGGTTATTATGATGAAAATGAAGTATTCAACATCGAATATGAAGACTATGATGAATCTAAGTCTCATGGAAAATCTTCGAGATTACATATATGGAGGAAAAGAGTGGATTCTTGATAGTGGATGCACCGATCACATGACCGGAGAGAAAGACATATTTCATAAGCTTGAAAACAATGATTCTTGATAGAGGAAGTACGTCTCCGTTGGAGCAGTGTGGAGGCACAATGCTCCCCAAGAAGCCACTAGGGCCACCGTATTCTCCCCACACCCTCACACAATGCGAGATGTCATGATTCCACTATTGGTGCCCTTGGAGGCGGTGACCGGACCTTTACAAACAAGGTTTGGGCTATCTCCACAACTTAATTGGAGGCTCCCAACTATACCACAAAGCTTCACCACAATGGAATATGGCTTCACGGTGACCTCAACCATCTAGGGTGCTCAAAAACCCAAGGGTAACAAGATCCGCAAGGGATGAGTGGGGGAATCAAATTTCTCTTGGTGGAAGTGTAGATCTAGGCCTTCTCAACCAATCCCTAGAGAATCAACTAGTTTGATTGGCTAGGGAGAGAGATCGGGCGAAAATGGAGCTTGGAGCAATAATGGAGCTTGGGGATGGAAGAGATAGTCAACTCGGAGAAGAAGACACCCCTTATATAGTGGAAGAACAAATCCAACCGTTATCCACCAACCTAGCCTGCGTAGCACGGTACTACCGCGCTAGGGCCGCGGTACTACCGCAGGGGCATGCAGTACTACCGCAGGGCCGCGCAGTACTACCGCTCGAGCAGCACAAACCAGGACAACCCAAATGCACTAAAGCAAAGGGCGATAGAACCGCTGGCGCGGTACTACAGCTCCCCCTTGCGGTACTACCGCAAGGCAAGGATGTTCCAGATTTTGAGAAGGCACGGACATATAAAAATACATCCGTGGCAACTTCGTTGAGTTGGAGTCAATGCAAAAATCCCACACGGTAGCACTAAGGGAGTCCTGGATTAGGGGGTCCTCGGACAGCCGAACTATATACTTTGGCCGAACTGTTGGACTATGAAGATACAAGATTGAAGGCTTCGTCCCGTGTCCGGGTGGGACTCTCCATTGCATGGAAGGCAAGCTTGGCGATTCAGATATGTAGATCTCCTTCTTTGTAACCGACTTTGTGTAACTCTAGCCCTCTCCAGTGTCTATATAAACCGGAGGGTTTAGTCCGTAGGACAACAACAATCATAATCATAGGCTAGCTTCTAGGGTTTAGCCTCTACGATCTCGTGGTAGATCAACTCTTGTAATACTCATATCATCAGGATCAATCAAGTAGGAAGTAGGGTATTACCTCCATGGAGAGGGCCCGAACTTGGGTAAACATTGTGTCCCCCGCCTCCTGTTACCATTGGCCTTAGACGCACAGTTCGGGACCCCCTACCTGAGATCTGCTGGTTTTGACACCGAGAAGTACCATGAGCCAGGGGCGGTACTACCGCGCGGGGTGGGGCACTGCAGGCTACACGTTACTGAACCTGAGCGATCGATCGATGGCAGTTAACTGAACCCGATCGAGCGATTCCTTCGCTACTGCTGCTAACTGAAGCTGATC
>NC_041382.1:670391204-670408707 GCF_002162155.2 Triticum dicoccoides | reverse complement strand
AGTTCCTGGTGGGGGTGGATGAACAGGACCCCGTGGTGTTGCCTCTGGATGAACAGGACCCCAATCGATCGAGCCGGTTGGGGCTGGATGAACAGGCCCATGTGGAGGGCTGGATGAACAGGACCACCCCGTGGAGGCAGGATGAACAGTAGACGGTGGATGGCAGGATGAACAGTAGCCCGTGGAGGGGTGGTTGAATAGGAGCCCGTGGAGAGGGCTGGTTGAACAGTAGCCAGTGGAGTAGCGCGCGGTGGAGGCTGGATGAATAGGAGCCCGTGGATGAACAGTCGCAGGTGGAGGCTGGAGGAGGTCGACGGTGGTTGAACAGTAGCTCATGGAGGCTGGAGGGGGTCGACGGTGGAGATGAACAGTATCCCGTGGAGTCCCGTTTTGCGGTACGCCACACCCCTCCCGATGAACAGGACCCCCATTTCGACTATAGCACTCCAACACAAGTCCGTTTCGTCCGTTTTGCGGTACGCCACATCCCTCCCGATCAACAGGACCCCCGTTTCGACCGTAGGAGGTCCGTTTCCTCCGTTTTGCGGTACGCCAGACCCCTCCCGATGAACAGGATCCCGTTTCTAACGTGGCCGGTCAAACACAAGGCCGTTTCCTCCATTTTGCGGTGCGCCAGGCCTCGTTTCAATTGCCTGTTCCGTCCAAGCCCTCCCAATGAACACGACCACACATTCCGTTCCGACCTAGCCGGTTGGCTCCCACGCGCTCTGTTGCCTCCCCATGAACACGATGCATTCCGTTGCCTCCCCATGAACACGACGCATTCCGTTGCCTCCCCATGAACACGACGACGACGTTGTTTCTCCGTTCCGACCCAGCCATGTGCACGAGCCCTGGCCGTACGTATGCGCGAGTAGGCGTTCGAGACCCCGCCCGTATGTACACATACGTGGCCGTATTTTCTTTCTTGCACCCTGGCCGCTGTACGTACGTGTACATGCTACATGCGCGCCTCTACTATGACACGTGCGCGCCTCTACATCCATCAGTATATATGTACGTACACGTTCACGACCATAATGACAACGCTACGTACGCTTCAACCAGGTGGGTCCCGACTGTCAAGCACTTCCTTGCGTGCGAAGATGTAGCTGGTGGGTCCAAGCAGTCAGGGGCAAATGTTTTTTTCGCGAAATATGGTGGCCCCTCCGGTGGGTCCCCGCTATCAGGTGGAGGAATAATTATTTTACACGTAATAAGGAGGCACTTCCTTGCTGTGGCCATGGACCCAGCTGTCAGCCTCTCCACGTACAGTCCACGTTCGATGGAAGCCGTTCCTTGACCACATTGACCACGCCACGCCGAGAGCACCAGGGCGGTGGACGACAGCGAGGCCTTGGAAGGGACGACGCGGAGCCGGGGAAGACGCGACAGTGTATGCCCACGCGTAGAGGAGTACAAGGGTTCACTGATTCGCTGCGGTGTGAGGCTGCCGTCGCTGCAGAATAACAGGGTGTGTGGGTGAGTAGAGGGATGGCCTGGCCAGCGATGGGAGTAGTAGGGGGCGATGAGGCCTCCGCCGTATCGCAGTCGGCCACGGGAGGCAGGAGCACAAGGCACGACTGACGCTGGTTTGGGCGGCTGGAGCAAGAAGACCAGAGGTTGAAGAAGCACTACGGCCGTTGGATGGACATCGTACGGTCACTGGAGCTAGAATCGTGCATATTGACTAAGTTGATAAAGCCCTCCGTCCCCGTCAACTTAGTAGGCCTACAAGTCAGCCTCCCACCAAGGTGGGTCCCAGTTAGCAGGGGATATTCATTCTTTTGTGCGTAATAAGGAGACACTTCCGGTGGGTCCGAGCTGACGGCAGGGGGAACATTTTTTTTGCGAAATACGGTGGCCCATCGGGTGGGTCCCAGCAGTCAGGGGCAAATGTTTTTTTCGCGATATACTGGTGGGCGTCTGGTGGGTCCCTGCTATCAGGTGGAGCAATAATTATTTTCCGCGTAATAAGGAGGCACTTCCTTGCGGCTGCCGTGGACCCAGCTATCAGCCTCTCCACGTACAGTATTCTTTCGATGGAATTTGGTCGTTGACCACATTGACCGTGCCGCGCCGACAGCACCATGGTGGTGGACGATGGCGAGGCCTAGGAAGGGGACAACACGGAGCCGGGGAAGACGCGGCAGTGGATGCCCACGCGGAGAGGAGTACGAGGGTTCACTGGTTCGGCTGCGCTGCCGTCGCCGCAGAATAACAAGGGGTGTGGGTGAGTGAAGTGGAGGGATGGCCTGGCCAGCGGTGGGAGTAGTATGGGGGCGGTGAGGCATCCGCGGCAGCACAACCGGCCACGGGAGGCAGGAGCAGGCGACACGACTGACGCTGCTTTGGGCGGCTGGAGCAAGAAGACCAGAGGTTGAAGAAGCACTACGACCGTTGGATGGACATCGTACGGTCAGTCGAGCTAGAATCATGCATATTGACTAAGTTGACAAAGCCCTTCATCCCCGTCAACTTAGTAGGCCCACTATACTGGGTCCCAACTAGCAGGGGGAGTATTCATTTTTTTGTGCGTAATAAGGAGGCACTTTCTTGCGTGCGAAGATATAGCTAGTGGGTCCGAGCTGTTAGCGGCGGTAACATTTTTTTCGCGAAATACAGAGGCCGTTTCGGTGGGTCTCGGATGTCAGGTGGAGGAAATCATTATTTTGCGCGTAATAAGGAGGCATTTCCTTGCATGCGGCCGTGGACCCAGCTGTCAGCCTCTCCACGTACAGTCCACTTCAGATGCATGTCGGTCGTTGACCACGCTGACCACGCCACGCCGAGAGCACCAGGGCGATGGACGACGGTGAGGCCTAGGAAGGGAACGACACGGAGGCAGGGAAGACTCGGCCGTTGTTTTTGTTTCCCACACGGAGGGGAGTACGACTGTACGAGGGTTTACTGGTTCATCTGCCGTCGCCGGAGAATAACAACAGGTGTTGGTGAGTAGAGGGATGGCTAGGCCAGCGATGGGAGTACGGTGGGGCGGTGAGGCCTGCGCGACAGCACAGCCGGCCGCGGGGAGGAGGGAGCAGGCAGTCCTGCCGGCGCTTGTTTGAGCGGCTGGAGCAGGAAGAGCAGAGATTGAAGAAGCACGACGGCCGTTGGATGGACATCCAACAGTATACAGGCCATCTGTGGAAAGCCTCAAATCTATGGAAAACAGCATACAACCCATCTGCCATTATTTCAAATAATTTACAGCCCATTTGCTATTTCTTACGGGTTTTTTGGAGCCCATATTCTTTATGTTAGCATTACAGACCATATTATGGCCACGGTTAAAAAATTATACGAAATTTTGCATATGTCGGTGCGGTCTGAACTATTTTTAATCCCGAAATTTCGAGTCACATTCAGACTGATTTTAAAATTAAATGTATATCAATATAAAATCCAATAAATTGTCCACGCATAAAAATCAATGCAATTTAAAATCTCGAAATAAAAAAAGATATTTGAAAATAATTGCCGGTTTGATGTGTTTGAAAAATGTACAACCCATTTTTCATTACTGATAGGCCATTTTCTCGGCCAGCCGAATGAAACTCTCCTCGTCTTGAAAGATTTGCAGCCCAACATGCCTGATAAAGCGACTTACTTGACAAATCACAAAAGAACTGGGCTAGCCATTTTCAGAAAAAAAAACTACTGGGCTGGTCTGTGGCAAACATAAAAGAAAAGGTTGTCTAGACAGGCCAGAGTGTCCCGCACAGCCCAGTTGACACCTTGCTTCTGTCTCAAAAACAAATTAGATAAATGCCACTCCAATTATGGCGATTCATAAAAATGCCGCTGCAATTTCCAAACTTTGAAAAATGCCACTGCAATTTTTGCAAACTTTGAAAAACGCCACTGCAGTTTGCAAACTTTGAAAAACACCACTCCAGACTTCGAAAAATGCCATTAGAAATGGCATGAAATGGCATTTTTCAAAGTTTGGAAATTGCAGTGGCATTTCTCGGATACACCAGATTTGGAGTGGCATTTATCAAATTAACCCAAAACAAAAATAACTGGGCGAGCTGCTGGGTCCCTGGTGTCAGCCGCTCGTTGTGCAATTCTCTCGTTTATTGACTATGTTGACAATGGCATGGGACCCAGATGTCAGAAATCCACCAGGCGGAGCCATTTTTTATTCGCTTGAAATAAGGAGGCACTTGCTTGCATACTGCCATGACCTTGGCGGGTCCCTGCTGTCATCCTCTCCACGTACAATCATCTCCTGATTGTTTACGCGTCAACTTGCTAGGCCCACAAGTCAGCCTCTAAACCGTGGAGGACAAATACAACCCATTTAAAAAAATAACAGCCCATTCCATACATTCAAACAAAAAGTTCAACATTCAGAGCAAAGTAACAGGTTTGATCCACATATACAGTACTGAACTTCCACGTCGACAACCATCATAGCCAAGTTAACTATCTACTGCCACTAACACTCTAGTAGCGTACAAGTACTAACTTACTCTTAGCTAACTAGACGATGCCGACCGCCATCTGCTGTCCATGCTAAACACCGGCACCGACGTCCTCCGCCTCGCCTCAGACTTGCCAGAGGTACGATAGGGCGCGTTGCTCACGCGCGTTGGCCCTTTCCATGCCGGCATGGTCCACCGAAGCTTCGGCTTCCGAGCGGGAAACCCACTTGACGAGCTGGTAGTAAAAATCAGCGTCACGAACGCGTGCGTGCCCGACAACCTCCAGGGCTATTTGCCGGGCGCCGACCTCCATGTAGTCGGCCCAGTTGCGGGCGCTCTGCTCATGACTCAGAGCGTCGGTGCGCTGCTGCTCCATGTCCCGCTGGCGGCGCAAATCGGCGATACGCTGCTCCTCCACCAGGCGGTCGCGCTCCACCAACTCATGCTCCTCCGCCATGTGGTCGAGCTCCAACAACTCCTCGACCTCCGCATTTCCATCTAAAGACAGATAGAATGCCTCCTCCCTCCGTCTGCCTTCCGGTGAAAACCCAAACACTAGTTCCGGTGGTGACCGCCTCCGGCGTCGCCTACTGCGGACGGGCGGGGGCATGGCGGACATGGCGAGCGACGTCGGGCCGGTGGGGGCTTATGAGGATATGGCGAGTTGGGTCACGGTGGCACCTGAGAAGGCCGGGAAATAGTACTTATAGGCGAAAGGTAGCGCGACGATCATCAGAATTCAATGCATAATGGCTTAGCGCGCCAGCTTGCCTTGGAAACTAGAGAAACTAAAATTATGACCGTGCCGTCCCGTCCCGTCTGGGTCGCACGCCGGCATGGTGGTCAAACGAGTGCACTCGAATCATCTGCCTCCTTGTCAATAATGATTCCATGGATTTAAAGCGTATCTTTTTTGCATCAGTTAGCTGCCTTAATTACGGCCGACTGCATGTAGGCACTCAGAATCGCTCGCAGGCAGTACGCAAAGCAGCATGCAACGAGTCGCAGCTGAGGGCACGCATGCAACCACTTAAATCACTGGAATTAATTAGGCTTAAACTTCTGCATGCCATTAATTATTGCCATGCCTTGGTCTTGCTGCTTTGCTCACGAGACTAATAAATCCCGGACGGAGGGAGTACCTTGGTTGGTGAGAGGTTTGAATTAAGCCCTGCAAACCGGAAAGGAGGTACTAGTACATGCGTGATCCACTATTTATTCGTGTAGGATCGAGTAGATCGTTTCTTGAATTGAGCCCTGCAAACCGGAAAGGAGGTAGTACGTGCGCGATCCGCTATTTATCCATGTAGGATCGATAGTGTAGCTTGTCAGTTTCTTAAGAGGTAGGCATTTTTATCCGTGTAGGATCGATAGTGTAGCCTGTCAGTTTCTTCAGAGGTAGGCATTTTTATTCAAAAAACTGCCACTTCGCATCTTGCGTCGCAAATAAAACTGCCAGGACCGCATTTGTAGGCTAGCTAATGATCGATCAGTAACTTGTAAACACTGAGCGAACAAAAATAAGTAACTGTTAATGCATCTCAATGATTCACAGATCATATACAAATATGTAGCTCCAAAAGCAAAGATCAGCCACTTCGGATCTTGCATCGCAACTAAAACTAACTAGTACTATTCCCATACATAAGATCAACATGTTAATGCATCTCAATGATTCATAGATCATATACAAATATGTAGCTCCAAAAGCAAAGATCTAGAAAAACATTTATTCTTCCTACTAACATGGATGCTTCTCTTGGCCAACATTCAGTACAGACTGAAAGACAAATTTGTTTGTGAAGTCTACAATTCCTCTTGCAAACGTAAGTGGTTTCACCAACAGCTGGAACCATGAGAATGAACCACACATGATGGAGGAACATCCACTACAATATGATTTGGTCTTCTCTCGATCACACGGCGAGACTATTTTCGGAATACAAACTTTAACTTAGGCAAAATGATGCCCATTGTATAATCAGACCAAAGCAATGAAGCACCTAGTGTTGGCCAATAAATAGTACAGTACTACTTTTCTGCAGTCCATGAAGTGACTATCCAATCTTTCTGTGTCTATTTTCAAATGGCACTGCATGCAGTGACTATACTATTCTCTTGTGTAGTTCAACCAAAATTGTGGGCACTTTGTTTGTTTGCCAAATAGCAACGGGCAGACATCTCTGTCTGCACAAATATCAAGCAGCTAGCAAACATATACCACACCTTGTTTTTTCGGTTTAAACATGTCTCTTCCGCTTAGCATCTGTCATGTTCCGCACTGGACAATCTGATACAGTTATGTTTTGCCCTGGACAATTTCATACTGAATTGATTTGCTGGTTCAGAGCAGAAATATAGCGCCTATTCTTCATCATACCAAGGATATCCATGTTCGCAGTGATGGAAGAGGTGAAATCGATACAATCGAAATTGAGCATCCAATCATTGAATCCTATCCTGCACCTCCAATGTAGGTCCACCCTGCCAATAAATTCACATGCAAACCACTAGTATTACTATCTAATGACAGTACAAAAAGAGTAGCAAGATAGTAGCAAACCATGTACCTTCGTAATGAACAGCTCATAGTGCCACCAATTGGATATAAAGGTTTGGAAAAAACATGCTCCTAATGTTGAACCAGTTGGACTTTTTGTGCAGTTCCACTAAAATCGATCATCCCTGTTTGCATAGATATTGAAAGTGTGATTACTCTAAAAGTGGCACTAGTTGAAGCATAGACTCACAAATATAAGCATTCCAATTTCTTAATGGGAAAAGGTAGCAAGACTATTTCTAACCACCTGTTTGAAGGAATAAATAAAGCAACAACGACTGATGTCAGGAAGGCATACATAGTTTTTTCTGGAAAAGTGAGCCACTCCTGACCTTTCCTCTTCTTTTAATCAAATTTTGTGCAGTTCTGCTAAAATAAAATGCCATCACCGGCTTGACAATTCAGTGACACTGTACAAAAGGAAATGACTTAACATTACATCATGATGTCAGGTATGTAGTCGACACGCATTAGAGACAAACATACAGACCTCCTCAAGAGAACAGCCGGAGGAGGAGCCCACTCTTGACCTTTCGTCTTGTCTTCATAATTGTTTGTGCAGTTTAACCAAAATAAAATGACATCAGCGCCTTGGCATTTTGGTGACACTGTACAAAAAAATTAACTTATCTCATGAAAGTGAGGTATGTAATCTATAAGCATTAACAGTGCAAAGATCTGAAGGTAGTAACAAGTTTCATCGTTGGTATACTGGCTGTGCAACAGCATTAGAATGCCTTAGCTGAAAAATCTTTAATACATCCACAATCAATAGCTAACCCTAAAATAATCCAGTGACATTAAATGGCATTGCTTAAATTTATGGGTGGCATTAGACTGAGAGCGGCATTAGTTAAATGTGGCATCACTTTAGCAGTAGCATTGCTTGACTTGACTGCTGCGTTATACTAACATCAAAAGTGGCAATAAGAGCATGGGAGGCCCATTCGGACAGTGGGCGCACCAGTATGAAGTACCTCCACGGACGTAGAGTGGTGAGGGAGGTATGGTTGCCTAGAGCAACAAATATCCAGGCAACATATGTGGATTACGTCCCATTTTTGTTCTCTTTAGCCACCTTTTTCCTATGCGAGGACAACAAACCGATCGACCTGGTCATTCTCTATTGCGTTGTCATGCCTTTCTACCCTTCTTCAACCAAGAGACACGAGACTCGTTCCTCCGCTACTGATTTTCCCCTTTTCAACCTAGATGTGGGTTCGATGCCTACTCTCTTGGACAATACAACCTCCCTTCCTTTCCTTATTCAACCCAGACATGGATTAGTCTGCATGAAGTAGGGTTTCCTTTCATAGTGCAAATTATGGTTTTCGTCTGCGTGGCCAGCAGAGCAGAGGATAGCAAATTGGGAAGATGGTGGAGTGGAAAAAGATCCACATGCAACGACGTGGCAGGTGGGGCAATAGAACAAGGTTATGGTTCGAAAAGAGGTAGCATACCCGAGGGTCGGCGGGAAGTGGCTTCGCTCATGGTCGTCCTCCTCCGCACACACTACGACAACAAGCTTGGGGACGGAGGCCATCCCGCGCGGGCGCTAGGTCTAAGAGGACTGCCTTGTCGTCAGTGCGTGACCTCGCTCGCCGACGACCAGTGCGTCAACGCTGCACGTCCTTTTCTTCCCCGGCGGATCTATGACCACCGGTGAGGAGGGAGAGAGGGGCCGTCTTTTTTAGATCTAGAGAGAGGGTGGTAGTGTGAGAAGCAAGTGGGCAGCCCTTAGCAAGAAAGCGCTCAAGCTCCAGCCTATATATCTTTTTTATACTACTAGTACTAGAGGTGGAGTAGTGGTAGAGTAGTTTATATTTTCTCTGTGTACAGTACCCGTTAGTCGTGCTTCAAAACTGACCGGCACGCCATTAAAAAAATAAAGGTCGATAACTAATGCGGCACCTCGGGCCAACGTGGCCAGATCGCATTTTGCACGAGAAATTACACACCATGTTTCGTTGACATGTGGTCCCGTTCCAACATATCAGTGAGACGACGGCGAGTAGTAGGAGTATTTTCGAATGGACGTGTAGGCCGGGCGCCTCTTCGTGAACCGTGGCAAACTCGCAACCGTCCACCGACTCTTCGCCTTTCCCTCTCGATTTGGAACTGCTGTCGCACGCTCTTCCTCTCCCTCCTCCATTTTCCTTCAGCCCTTCACCCTTTCCTCTACCATTGTTCGATCGTCTTCTCCATGGAGGGAACAGGCCGGAAACGACCCCATTATTCTTGCCCCGATCTAAAAGATGACATGGTGGAGGAACTCATTGATCGGTGCGATGTCATCACCTCGGCTAGCATGGCAGGTTCGTTCAAGCCCATTCTTGACTCAACTAATAACATCATTACAAAGAACGCAAGAGTCAAGGAGCGGTTTGATCTCCCCTATCTTCTTCGCCGTGACCCTGATGACTAGCGCCGGCACGATGGAGGCCTCACCCTGTGCTAGTTGATGCTGCTTGATAATGATACGTATGATGTTAAGATGCCATCGCTTGAGGGCAAGGCTTGGGCGGGCGCAAATGGAGATTGGGTTGTTTACATTGGGTCCAACTGCGAGTGGGAACTTGTGAATGTGTACACTCGTGACCGGGTTCCACTTCCAAAAATCTCAGCAGACTGCCTAGAGGTTGAGCACACCGGTATTGTACGCATGTTCAAATAAGATCATGGTGACTGCCTTCTACGGAAGATAGCAATTTGTCAAGTTCCCAACTGCTCTTGGAATTACAACAACTATCAAGTTGTTGCTATCTTCGACAAGCTTGTTGCCGTCCTTCGTGGTTCGACTCGATGGATATTGCTCAAAAATCAGTTTCTATACACAGATGAGTACTGTGATGCAATTCAATACGAGGGCCTTGTGTTTGCTGCCACCACTCGTGGCACTATTTTTGCATGGGATCCTCGTAGTTTCGGTACGTTTTTCTTCCACCGTAATTATAATTGTTTCATCCACATGCATGTGGGTTAGCAAGTTTCCCTTTACTAATTAACCCTCTTCTTGTGTTTCCAAGGTCCTGTGAACATCCCACCACCTATACTTGAAAATTTTTATAACCAAGGGGGAGATGACGATGGTGATGATCACGAGCATGAGGACGAGCAGAACCCATATACTCCGTGGCGCCTGGCAACTAATTCCGATGGATCACCTCTTCTTGTGTGTATACAGCCCACTGATGATGTTTCTACTAAGGAAGCAGGTGTAGTCTCCCATGGCCGCACTCTCCGGACCTATTCCAACACCCGTTGCATGGTATTCGGGATGGATACTAGTGTGCTAGCGCCAACTCCTTCTCCCTGGTCCAGAATTGATAGTCTTGGAGAAAACTCGCTCTTCCTTGTTCAAAACTATCCGATGATGGTGAAAGGCGATCCAACTGCTGTTGACACAACGTTAATAGTACCATTTATGAGAAGCAACTGTGTCTATACCTCGGACATTTGGGTGGTTCCCTACCCTGGTACTGATATAGTAGGCCGCTTCAGCCTGGATGATCAGTCCTGCATTGGTTTCCGGATCGACAATCGATGGCCCGTCCCAGAGAATCACTTGTGGTTCAAAGCAAGCGTTTCCAACGCCGAGGAATGGTTGAGTTGAAGTTTATTTCATTGCTTGTTATTTTTTGTGTGGTGAAAACTTTAGTATTTATAATGTATCCTCATTGTCGATGTGGGTTGATGACCTGTTGTATGTAATAAAATGATATGCCTGTGATAAACTTACTAAATTTATGAATGGCTTTCGAGTCGCTTCTCTGAGTGAGTGGTGCGACGAGGCAAAAAAATATTTTCCAAATACATAATTGTACGTGCATTGCAACAGGTTATCAGATGAGGCCAATCAATAATAGTAGTACACTATTTGTACTAGCTTCACATGCTTCACGCACCGGGCGGGTGTTTTTACTATAGCCATATGTTAATGTGTTCGCTGTACGTAACCAGCACCTCGAATCCTCGATACTAGTACTATATAGTAGGAGTAAGTAGTAGGAGTAGTAGGGTGGCATGGGCCAGAACAAGCATTCACGTCCAGGAGTATGGCACACGCCACCACCACGACATCCATCTGACACCATATTATTTCTTGGAGTCCGTGCTAGAGCAATCTCTTCAACCTCGTCGCTTCTCTAACTTCAGCCATTGCGCGGCGGGCGAGGTGGGGGTTTGCCGATAGTCGGTTTCCTTAACTGCGGTCCCACTTGTAAGGCCAACTCCAACGCACGACCCCAAACGCACCTCCGTTTTGCACGAACTCCAACGATAATTTTGACTACAAAAGCAAGACCAAAGAAAACAAGAACCACAAGAATACATTTTACTACTCCTGTAAGTTGGATTAGTGCCTTCTCGATGCATTCATTGTTGATCTGCGGAGGCTCGATCTTGCGTCTGTGCTAGCTAAAAGTGATAGAACATCTACTAAATTGCGCTCCATCAATATATGGATGTACTGTTCTTCCCAATACAAAAACTTGCATCCATTCTACTCCCTCCGTTGCACAATACATGCCTTCTATTTGTCAATATATATATATGTATCTAGACATGTCTTAGTTTATAGGTACATCCATTTTTGGACAAATGGAAGTCAAGTATTTTGGAACGGAGGGAGTACATAATAAATTTTTTAAGTTAGCACAACTAGTCTAATCTGACAGCAGAACCGAAGATTTGGTCGGGTTCTTCCTCCTTTTGCCGACACGTGGGACATCCAGCATCCAGGTCGTGTCATGAAAGAAAATAGAGTGGTAGTTGAAGCCACGAGATGTGCATCTTGGGTTAAACTGTAAATAGAATCTTACTACTCTTGAGTAACTCCAAAAGCGGCCACCGAAGATCTTTATTGGATTTGTTTTTCATCACCAGCACGTCGAGGTGAAAGATGTGCAGGTTCAGTGGGTCCTCTTGTGTTTTCACTGACATGTGGGGCCGCATGTGAGCAAACAGACGATGGGCTCCGCGCATCCGCTGGCTGGCTGGCTGAGAAGAGAGATAGAGGAGGGCTGAGCACGGACTGCAGGAAATTTGTTCTACGTACCTTGATATAGGCTCGATATAGTGGGGTGGCATGGGCCATAACTAGCATTCATGTCTAGCAGTACGGCACACGCCACCCACACGAGTCCCATCCGACACCAATTTTCTTGGAGTCCGTGCTACAACCATCTCTTCTCCCTCCTGTTTTCTCAGCCATCGCGCGGTGGGCGGGGTGGGGGTTTGCCGATAGTCGGTTTGCTCAACTGCGGTCCCACTTGTAAGTGAAAATGCAACACCGCACACATTCCCGCTTGAGCGGCGTGCCGGACCAACCGTGTGGGGGTGCGACGCGAACACGGCAGGCTTTTCCTTTTGAACTCGTAACTTGTAAATTTTGGTTCTGCTCCGTGGCGCGACCGATAGATAGAAAATAACGATTTTGCCTAGAGTAATGAGAAGTTTGGTTCTGGTGCCGTTCATGCATGGAGTACGTACGAAAATTATGAAGTTGATGCGAAAGGTAAGATAATTACTGTAGTATCATATACTACTACATGGATTTGACGGAAAGATAAAAATACATACGGATCAATCAACGTTCAACGACATCCTCACGCCCTAGTGCGTCGGGTCACCAATCGACGTGTGAGGAGCAGCGGCGTTGGTGGCGAGCTCAACGTGCTTCTGAACAGTGCCGTCCAAGGTTGCCCTGCGCTCCAAGAAGGCCAGCGTCCTATCGTCCTCCTCTTGCATGTAGTAGTCCTTGTGGATGATTTGCGCGTAGACGTGGGTGATTATGTCGATGGTGTCTTGCCGCGCCAGGCGCTGCGTGGCGAGCGCGACCTCGAGGTGGACATTCTCTGGCGCGACGGCGGGTAGTCGCAGGGCCACCAGTGCGTCGAAGAGGTTGTTACCATAGTGGCCGTTGAGGGTGGCGAGCATCGGAGAGCCTGGGCGCGTCGACTGGAGGCTTACGTCAAAGTCGTCCGCAAGCTTCTTGACGACGATGAACTTGTCGAGGAAACCGATGAGGACCTTGTCGAACAAGGAGACGAAGCTGTCGTCCAAGTGGCCCCTCGCCCTGGCGGCCTGAAGCAATACTACCTGGAGACGTTCCTCGGTGCCGGACCGCAGGCCGGCGTCGTGGACCATCTGGCACAGCTGGCTGATGCTCGCGCTCATCGCCTCCATGGGTCTAGCGTAGCTTCTAGTCAACTGATCTTGCGATTCGAGTGATCACTCAGCCCTTGGTTAGTGTGCGTAGGTGCGTAGGATTTCGTACTACTCCTCGACCCTCTACTACACCTGCCTTTGGCTGTATGATAGGTGGGCCAGCCACCCCCTGGGGCCACGTGTCATTCACCCAAAGGCAGCTGCCGTAAGTCAATGAAGCTGCGTCCCCCTCCGTGCCGGTGTAGTATAGTCATCTCACTGGACCTCTAGTTGGGGCCAAACAAGAGAATTTTGATGTTTGCTGGTTTATTGGTCCCCTTTGCATTTTGCGCCAAGTTTTGACCTTTGATTTAACTAATAAAATGTTAATGCATGTAAAGAAAAATGTTGTGTAAGTCACCTTACGAAAACCAAATAATCCCAAAATACTTAGGCACGGTGCATTAACTCCCTCCTTGTTTCTTATTTCATGACATATCAACCAATGAGAGATGTGGGCCGTGCATGCTTTCAATGACTTGAGACTACCAAACATGACATGCAGTGTTTAGTTCATTGCATGTAATCTATTAGTACTCTAGTTAGGAGTAGCAAAAAAACATTAAGTTCTCTCGTCGATAGGAATAAAACACCATGTATTTATTTACATAGGGAGTAGTACATTTTTGGTGACATGCATTACTAGATATTGCTAGTCAAATACTAAAATCCAGATGGACGTGGTAGTACTCCTAAATCCAGACGGTGGTGCTACTAGTACTAGTAGTAGTACTACCAATGTAGTAGTAGGAGTACTAGCACTGTACTACCCATTGGTCAAATTATTACGTGCTGTTCCTCACAACGAAGTGACAAGACCCTGCGCCGGAGATGACACCTGAGTATAGGCGCCATGTTCGGCATACCATAGTCAGCCTCACCGTCTGCAGACACTATCATCATGGCTGTAGAGCTAGCCTGCTTACAACTAGCCCTGTTCGACATAATTTCCCGTGCGTAGATGCCCGTGCATTGCACGGAACACCAAGATTGGGGGTGGACGGCTCCGGCAGAGGCCATCGCGCCAGATTTTTCCACGACCTTCTACTCCTAGATGTGGTGGGGAGGAGATGAGGCTGATTGTGAGAGACAAGGAGTTGTTTGTAAATAGGGAACAAGTGCGGGCATATTTTTGCAGAAATGGAGAAGCTTGGTTTGTATGCATCAGATCTAGATCCGACGGCTATTGGTGAAAGATGGGAGGCACAACATCATCACCAACTCAGGACCTATTTGATTCACAGGATTTTGAAAACGTAGGAATAGGACACAACAATATTACAAGTTTCAAACTGATATTACAAATGTTAGGAGTAATGCTGCACCTACAAAGAGGGAATTACTAGGAATTTTACGCAAGAACTTTCGTTACTTTAGGTGGATGCAACATTATCGTACAAACTAAAATCCACTGCCCTGACAAGTCACTAATGGGAAAATAAGTTTTCGAGTCTCTGGCCACTTGATGTTTCAAAAACAAATTCAGCTTCTGCGGAGACTTTGTCATTTAGGCTTAGACGCTTGCGGTGATCAACACGCCATTCATTGTTGCGCCAGAGAATGCCAAACCTCATTACCTTGAGCACACTTGCCTCCAGAACAAAGAACCTGGCCAATTTAATCTTAGATGTGCTGCCTCGGTAGTCGATCAAATCAATCTCTGTAAGATGGAGATCAAGGCATTCGATGAGATTGTTATAGTGCAGCACATTTTTCACTTTCGGGTCTTTTTTTATCTGCAAAAGAAGAGAACATATTAGAGCAGCTGGCTGCATAAGATTGCCGTGTCATCAAGAGGTACCAATATCATTCGCTCATACGATAGGGTTGGCTGGCTAGTGATATTTTTTCACTCTCTCTCTGTCTCTCTTTCTGTTTCCTCTCATTTAACTATGAGCACGTGAAGAGCTTGGGAATTTGTTGCCTTCCACTATGTGGCTGATGCCATATTTCGCAAAAGTATGCCACATAACACGCATCGATGTCAAATCAAAAGATTTTGGCACCGCTCTCACGATGTGAGAGAGTTGGCACCGCTGTGCACACAGACCCACATGTATAAACAAATCAATCAAACCAACTACACCAGCCTCTCACTCTCCCAAACAAGTGTTTTTTTATTGCCTCAGTCCTCTCTCTCTCCCATGCAGTGTTTTTTCATTGCGTGAGTTAATTTGGCACCGGAGCAAAGTAGGTGATCCAGATTGGGACACCAGGTGAGCAATGGAGGGGCATCGATGCCAAATGCATCACAAGTGAATTTGGCACATGTTTTGGCCTACATAGCCCACTTTTGTAATACTACCTCGTATTTAGTATAAAATTTTGACCATAGATTTACCTAAGAAAATGCCAATGCATGTCACTAAAAATTACACCATTTGAAATTATGTTCAAATACGAATCCAACGATATAGTTCTTAGTGACATGCATTAACATTTTGTCAGTTAAATCTACGGTCAAATTTTGATACTACAAAATTGGAAGAGTAAACCAGGACGGAGGTAGTACTTGATCTTAGGGTAACCATAGAGTTACTGGAGTAGTCTAAGTTACTTTCCACTATGACTAGCCTAGGCTACTATAGTAGTACAGCATAAAAACAATGCAGGTGATCACGTGAGAAAAAATACTAAAAACATTTCTTTCGGTGCAGTGCGTAGATGCAGTTTTGAACACTACACTTGTCATCGTAATTTGGTTTCAACTTACTAGCGTGCGGGGTGCTACCTCGAGTGGTTTCAACTTTGTTTACTTCACCGCGTGTCAGGATGGGCCTCTAGTTTACTTATTTTCACCCACTGCCACATGGGCCAGCACACGAAGATACAGAACATGAGCTGACAAGGCAGCATGTGGATTGGTTGACCGGTCAACTAAACAATATATAGAGCTATACGCTGACACAGTGAGCGTATAATCTGTCGGTATAGAGAGTTCGAGTGAGAGGGGAGGCCCGTGAGAGATAGCAGAGAGAGAGAGAAAGAGCTACTCCCTCCATTCGATAATGTAGTTCCAACATTTTTTTAAGTCCAACTTTTGAAACTTTGACCAAGTTTATAAAGAAATTACTTATATCTACAAATACCAAAGATAAATGATAGTATGAAGTAAGTACATGTTGTGATGAATCTAATGATCGTTCCAGATGTAAATGTTTTTCTCCACATATACCTGGTCAAACGTTTCTGAGGTTTGACTTTTCAAAACATCCACAGAAATATTTTACATCTCACGTCCACACCGGGCAGTACCGGCCATCAAGGCATGAGGGTCAGGTCACGAACCAAACCGACCAATAAAGTTTGAGAGAGATTGAGGAGCCCCGATAAGGCTGAGTGGTGCGTTAGATAGCTGAGAGGGGGAAAGAGATATTCCATCCGCTCGATAATGCAGTGCATGTAAATTTTTTAGAAGTCAAACTTTTGAAACTTTGATCAGGTTTATGCAAATGTTATTTATATCTACAATACCAAAGATACATCATACAAAACTACATGTCATGGTGAATCTAATGGTATATGTTTGTCGTACTAGATGTAATTCTTTTTCTCCACGTACATGGTCAAACTTTGTGATGTTTGACTTTTCAATAAATCTATATGCTATGGACCGAGGAGAGTGCCTCAGTCGAGACAGATCAAGTGCGTGTGAAGGAGAATGAGTAAGTGTGCAAAAAGAGTATGTGTGTGAAAGAGAAAGTGACAACAAACGATAAATTAGAGAGAGAGAGAGAGAGAGTGTGTGTTTTTTCGTTTCTTATGCGAACATATCACGCATGCACCTCCGAGATGGAAAAGCGAGGCGAGGAGATACACGAAGATAGCTAGTGTGTGATTGTTTGCAACGGAGAGAGACACCCCTATAGCACATGTCCAATAGAGGTGTGGCCAACATGGAACAAAGGTCGAGAGGGACACATGGATGGCATGGACGCATGGGGTGGGAGAGAGGGTGTGTTTGTGATAGAGAGATCTCGTCGAGATCGTGAGGGGACTATATGGGTGGGAGATCGAGGGAGTGCGTGCGCGATAGAAATATGCCCCTAGAGAAATCGAGATAGACCATGCACATGTTTGTGATGGAGACTAAGATTAGCTAGTCATATACATATAGGGGGGGACTACGTGTGCCTACAATTGAGTGAGAGACCATCATACTTGGCTAGCTGGGCATGAGATTGTGTGTGTGCGCGTGTGAGATGGAGAGAGAACGAGGGGGAGAGATAGAGTTTTAGATGGGCCTATCAAGTGCGAGTGAGATATGCATGTGTATGTGTGACCCAGGTGGATGGAGAGTTTGAGA
>NC_041382.1:670365608-670390840 GCF_002162155.2 Triticum dicoccoides | reverse complement strand
TGGAGAGAAAGGGAGAGGGACGAACAAGTTTTTTGTGTCGGATGCGTGCGACAGAATTGAAGATTGTCGGAGAGAGAGAGAGAGAGAGAGAGAGAGAGAGATCAGGAGTCCGGGAGAGGGGGAGGTCGCGTTTTATGCATCAAAGACTGATATAAAACATGTTTCGATATAAACTTGCATTCAAATATTTAAATTGGAGAACATGTTGTCTGCAATCCACACATGAACGGATATATGCGTATATCAAAACAAGTTCATTAATTTGACTTTCAACATGTTCATGGAGTACTATAATACTGTACAACATGCTACTCGATTGAGGTGTTCAATTTTGGATTTAGTTCACTATTTTGACCTACTGAACGAGCTATTTCATTGAATCGAGATATTTCATTTTGGGTTTGATTCACGTTTTTGAGTGGGTCAACTATTTGTCATATAGTAAATCGCTAGCAACGAGCATGTAAAAACACATTACTCTCGAGCATCATCTCTCCATCTAAAAAAGAAGTGGCAAGATAATATTTCAAAATTTGATCCGAATCGACTTGGTAAGGTAGACGTGGATGCTCGTTCTCCCAAAATTTGAACGAACCGTTAAACATCCTCTCTACTCTGTGGAATTCGCCCGAGCAAATAAATGGGAGACGCGAAATGACCGTCCTATGTGGGACACGCATCAATTGGCCCGTTGTACATCGAGGGTAGGTTCGTAACTTCATCCAAGCGCGCCTTCTCCTCAGCCGAAATGATATGTGCCGAATAATTCATAAACCATGGTTGGCAAAACACGCTCTCCTCGCCTGAAATAGCTCGCGCCCACTATTTCAAAACACGCTCTCCTCGCCCGAAATCGCTCGCGCCCACTATAGTTCAAAACACGCCCTCCTCGCCCGAAATCGCTCCCGCCCAGAGAGGCAAAGTTACTCTACTATCCCCGACCCTCAGTACACAGACCCAAGCCGAGAAGCCTATAGGCAAGGGTAGAACTGTAACTCCCCCTCACATTTCAGACAAATGCGTCCGTAAGACATGGTTCCACTCCCCTCCCAATTTCCCCCGCCCGCCCCCATTCATACCTCGTGGGTGCCAAATCACCTTTTCCCCGGGAAGCTCCCATCTCCCGAGCCGCGAAACCTCAGCCCCATCTCCATGGCGCCCCCACCGCACCAATTTCATAGCCGCCCTCCTCCCTAATGCCGGAGACGCTGTCCATTTGCCATCGTGCACTGGGCCGTGTGCCTCTTACTCCGTGCTGCTGGTGCTGCCTCGACGACGGCCACGTGAACCTTACTGGAGCCGATTCACCCCCGCCGTTGTTCACGGCGCCGGAGCGGCTCCAACTTCGGATCCGTACAGAGTCCTGGCACTTCTTCGGCGTAGCCCTCGACCATCACGACATCGCTCTTTCCCTGCCACCGGTCGCCACCGCAACCGCGCCGACCTCACCGACTCGGCAGCTGGACCTGGCTACTTCACCATGCCGCTAGATAGGTCGCACCCTCATCTCAAATCACTTTATTTAGGCGTCAGTTGTCTGAATTTTTATTCTGGGCCAATCGATTTGCAATGGGAAGCAGCACCCCTCGAGGCGACGGAGCTCCTAGGCTGCCGGTTGGCTGGTGTCTAATGTAAGGGTGCGGGGCCGCAAGTTCTCCGCGGAAGCAGCACTTAGATGGCTATCTTTTAGAGTTGCGTGGGTTGAAGGTACTGCCGCCGCCGAATCTGGATGACGGGGAGTCTTTGTGGATTGGCCCGGGGGCGGCGCAACCACGATAGTGCGGTGGGGCAGGGAGCGGGGTTTTGGCCGGGGCCACGTACGGCAGAGGCAGGCTGCTCTGCCGTTGGTCGCTGGCTCTTCGGGGAAGATTCCAAACAGTGTCAGCCGAGAGGCACAAGACGGCAGCCATCCGGCGTAGATCGGACAGTACCAAAATAAAATAAAATCATGTGACCCCAATTTAGTCTTCAGTCAACAGACATGTGACCACTCTCGTACCTTGCTGTTGATCTCTTAGTGTATTTCTTCAGATCAAAGAGATATGTCATTCTTAATATTATGCATTATCTGCATCTTCAGACACACCGTCTTTCGACTCACCACAGCTGCTCCAACAAGGGAAGCATACACCAGAAGGGAGCTATAGTCCCCACTCAACAGTTCCCTGCATCGAATGCGCGTGCCCGACATGCACAGCCACAACAACTGCAGGGCCATCGACAAGTCAGCACATGATGCTCACTCCTATGGATGGTAGCCAGATAGGTTGTACCCTCATCTTACTTGTGTGCAACATTTATGGCTTTGTTATTCATCTAAGCATGGAAAATAGATCATCACATTTCACTGTATATTCATGCTGATCTCTTACGGGTCTTGTTCAGGAGTTAACGCCGTTTCATAGTTCAGCTAAGATACTTGTTCTTTAGGTAACATTGTTCCATAGTTATCATCCATCAACCAATGCTATCCCACAGGCTGGTGATTATAGTATTATACCACTTCTAGTATTTCCTATGTTGTTCTTTAATACTTTTGTGTGCCATCTAGTTAATCTCGAGTACAAACGATACATATTCTGTAGCTTTCATCTGTGTTCTCCCTTTAGTTTATGAGACCTGTTGCTGCTAGTTAACCCCAGTCCTACTATTTATGTCGTCTCCTACAGGCACTCATTACATAAATCTAACTACTAGTTGTCTTCCATGCATGTCAGATATAATTGCACACACTGATATATCCACAAGAACCTCACGGAGCAATGTAAAGGCCAATAAACTTGATGTCAATGATACCAATATGATGGAACATGTAAAGGCCGTTCTTCAGAAGACTTGCAAAAAGATGATGAATCCTCTTAACCCCACAAGGTCCTTGCTCTAACTAGGCCTGTGATATGGGTACAACATGCATATAATGTCCTGAAGTGTATCTACTCTGTTGCAATGCCATGTGCTTAGCATGCTGATCATGCATGTAAATATGTCATGCCTTCCTGTTTTTCAGTACCTATTCCATTCATGATAACATGTTTTCAAATTCAAGTACTGTCATTCTACTCTATCGCAATGCCATCTGCTTAATTTGGACATCATGCTTCTCAATGTCTTATGCATTGTTATTCATCAATATGTACTTCATCTGTCTACCATACCATGTTTTTTTACATTGAAGTGTTGTTCTAGTGCTCTGTTGCAATGCCATCTTATTTTCCCAATCATACACGTGTATGTTGCCTTAGTTATTTCTGTACGTATTCCGCTAGCATACAACTTTACATTCAACTAGTGTTTTTTTGCTGTGTTGTCCTGTCGTATCCCTAGCTCTTACACCATACTCCCTCCGTCCGGATTACATGTTGCCGAAATGGATAAAAAAGGATGTATCTAGAACTGAAATACGCCTAGACCCATCCATTTTTTCCAGATGGAGGGAATACATGTCAATATGCCATGCCTTTCTATTCTTCAGTACCTATTCCATCTCTCTGCTGCCGCATGTTTTATAATTAAAGCACCATTCTTCTATACAAGGCATGCAAGGGGAAGACGACTATGTTAGAATCTGAAGGGTTACAAACAAGGCCTTTGCAAAAGATCCAAACGCCAGGAGATAATAAACCAACTCCAGTTTTTATAGATAGTGCTCCAGCATAGAGAAACCCAACTCCTACTAATAATAAGCAGATTCCAGTGGCCAAAGAACTAGTCCACTCCAGTCCAGCAAAAATATGTCAACTCAATTCTAAGAAGCATGTGCGTATCCTTGCATCATGAAATTTTATAGCATGCTGATCATATTTTCTACATATTTCTTACCCATCTCTCTTTTAGAAAATAAGCTTAACAGATAGAAGATTTTCTGCAATGGTATCGTTTATGAGGAAAGATTCTTACAGGAATTCTCTGTGCTCCAATGTAGATGTAAGTACCTGTTGTATATCACTATATTTTTACATCAGCATGTATTTTGTTAATCGGCGTGAATCCAACCTTTATCTGATCTAAATTTAGTTGTAGCAAAATGTATGATTAAAGGCCACAATGTTGATTTTTGCAAGGAAAACTGCCTGGTAGTTTTGCATCCTGAGCTGCATGAGTGTACTATCTCATATCAGTGGGTTTGAATACTTTGGTTTTGCAGTGGGTTTTGCAGTGTTTTTTACTGTGTTGTCCTGTCGTATCCCTAGCTCTTACATCATACTCCCTCCATCCGGATTAAATGTCGCAGAAATGGATAAAACTGGATGTATCTAGAACTGAAATACGCCTAGACCCATCCATTTATTTCCGGACGGAGTTAATACATGTCAATATGTCATGTCTTTCTATTCTTCAGTACCTATTCCATCTCTGTTGTAGCATGTTTTATAACTGAATCACCATTCTTCTATATAAGGCATGCAAGGGGAAGACAACTATGTTAGAATCTGTAGGGTTACAAACCAGGTCTTTGCAAAAGATCCAAACGCCAGGAGATAATAAACCAACTCCATTTTTCATAGATACTGCTCCAGCATAGAGAAACCCAACTCCCATTGCTAATAAGCAGATTCCAGTGGCCAAAGAACTAGTCCGCTCCAGTCCAGCAAAAGAATGTCAACTCCATTCTAAGAAGCGTGTGCGTATCCTCGCATCATGAAATTTTATAGCATTCTGATCATATTTTCTACATGTTTCTTTTTAGAAAATAAGGTTAAACGATACAAGACTTCCTCCATTGGGATCGTATTCGAGGAAAATATCTTGCGGGAATTCTCTGTGCTCCAGTGCTGATGTAAGTACCTGTTGTATATCACTATATTTTTACATCAGCATGTATTTTGTTAATCGGCGTGAATCTAACCTTTATCTGATCTAAAATTAGTTGTAGAAAAATGTTAAAGGCGCCAATGTTGATTTTTGTAAGGAAACTGCCTGGTAGTTTTGCGTACTGAGCTGCATGAATGTGCTATCTCATATCACGCACATTATTGAATTGTAGTGCTTCTCTAGTTGCCCATTCATTCATTGTGTCAATGTTGCTTTCATATTACCTTACCTGGCTGATGATAGCTGTGCCATATTGTGTTAATTTGGTGTAGGCTAGTTGCCCAAACATTCGTTGTGTCAATGTTGCTTTCCTATTATCTGACTTGGCCAATGATAGCAATGCTAGTGTGTTAATTTTGTGCAGGCTACTGAAGATAAGAAGACAAATTCTGAAAGTATGTCTAGAGGGGGGTGATTAGACTACTTGACCAATTAAAAATCTATCCTTTTCCCAATTTTAGTCTTTGGCAGATTTTAGCTATCTTAGCACAAGTCAAGCAATCTTAACACAATTCAAACAAGAATCCAAAGAGTCTATGAGCAGCAAAAAGTAAAGAATGCAACTTGCAAGAATGTAAAGGGAAGAGTTTGGAGAATTCAAATGCAATTGGAGACACGGATGTTTTTGTCATGGTTCCGATAGGTGGTGCTATCGTACATCCACGTTGACGGAGACTTCAACCCACGAAGGGTAACGGTTGCGCGAGTCCACTGAGGGCTGGGCCACGAAGAAGCAACCTTGTCTATCCCACATGGCCATCGCCCATGAAGGACTTGCCTCACTAGCGGTAGATCTTCACGAAGTAGGCGATCTCCTTGCCCTTACAAACTCCTTGGTTCAACTCCACAAACTTGTCGGAGGCTCCCAAGTGACACCTAGCCAATCTAGGAGACACCACTCTCCAAGAAGTAACAAATGGTGTGTTGATGATGAACTCCTTGCTCTTGTGCTTCAAATGATAGTCTCCCCAACACTCAACTCTTTCTCACAGGATATGGATTTGTTGGAAAGAAGATTTGAGTGGAAAGCAACTTGGGGAAGGCTAGAGTTCAAGATTCATATGGTGAGAATGGAATATCTTGGCCTCAACACATGAGTAGGTGGTTCTCTCTCGGAAAATGTGTATTGGAAGTGTAGGTATGTTCTGATGGCTCTCTCCACGAATGAAGAGTGGGTGGAGGGGTATATATAGCCTCCACACAAAAACTAACTGTTACACACAATTTACCAATCTCGGTGAGACCGAATTAAGAAACTCGGTCGGACCGATTTAGCAAACCTAGTGACCGTTAGGATTTTCGGTGGGACTGAGATGCAACTCGGTAGGACCGATATGGTTAGGGTTAGGGCATAACGTAATCTCGGCGTGACCGATTACACAAACTCGGTGGGACCAATTTTGGTAATAAGCTAACCAGAGAATTGGTCAGGTATACTCGGTGGGACCGATTTGCTCATTTCGGTGGGACCGAAATGTTACAAAAGGGAAACAAAGAGTTTACATTGCAATCTCGGTGGGACCGATCGCTCATCTCGGTAGGACCGAAACGTTACGAAGGGAAACAGAGAGATTACAACCCCATCTCGGTGTGACCGAGATCCCTATCAGTGAGACCGATTTGCCTAGGGTTTGTGGCAGTGGCTATGACATCTGAACTCGGTGGTGCCGGATAGAAAGAATTGGTGGGGGCCGAGTTTGAGTTTTGGTTTAGGTCATATGTGGATGTGGGAAGGTAGTTGAGGGTTTTGGAGCATATCACTAAGCACTATGAAGCAAGAACCTAATCAAACAACACCTCATCCCTCCTTGATAGTATTGGCTTTTCCTATAGACTCAATGTGATCTTGGATCACTAAAATATAAAATGTAGAGTCTTGAGCTTTGAGCTTGAGCCAATCTTTTTGTCCTTAGTAGTTTGAGGGGTCCACTTTCCTCATCCATGCCATGCCATTCATTGAGCTTTTCCTGAAATATTAATCTTGGAATAATGTTAGCTCAATGAGCTATATATTGTTATGAATTACCAAAACCACCCAGGGATAGTTGCACTTTCATTCTCCCCCTTTTTGGTAATTGATGACAACATATAGATCAAAGCTTCGACGAATGATAATAAGAGTGAAAAACATTTTCGCTTTGAGAAGTATGTGAAAAGCAAGAGCTCCCCCTAAATTTGTGCATACTTTATGATTTGCTTTGGACTACAAATGCACAGAGAATTAGGCTCATGGGTTACTCTTCCATGTCACATACATCTTGGTGGAGCGCTCAAAATAATAATAATTAAATACATGCACTCATCACCAAGCAAAGTGAATGATCATATAGGGATAAAATTATAATGTCATCCAACAAGCATTAATGTAGCATATGATCAAACACACATGATCATCCAAGTATCACACAGACAGAAAGTATCTCAAACAAGCAAAGCAAATAAAGTTCAACCACCAAAGCAAGAGAGAATAAAAAAGCAGCACTCTCTCTCGAAGCCTATGATCTATACATTTTTCTCCCCCTTCGGCAACAAGTTACCAAAAAGTTCATAGAAAATGCATAGCACTAAATCGTCTCTCAGGCTTGGTCTTCAGGTGGTGGTGTCCGGATAACTCCAAGAACGAAGGCTTAAGTCGATGTAGATGGAGCTGGTGGAGTAGGTGCTGGAGCTGGTGGCACTGAAGCTGTAGCTGGTGCAGATGAAGTTGCTTTGGTGTCTGGAACAGACACTGCAGCAGATCTCTGAGCTCTAGGCACTCTGGCAAATGCATCAGTGGTTGTCTTGCCCTTCCTCTCCTGCATATCATCCTGAAGTTGCTCCACAACAGACTGGATCTCAGTTACCTTCACATCCATGTCATAGAACTTCTGCTCCACGATCCTTTCCAAGCTCTCCTGGTTTTGAGTCAGGGTGGCCAGCCCTTTCTCAATCCTTAGAGTGGATGCAATCAAGTAGCCGAGCTGATCTTGCTTGCTCTTCAGAAGATACTGAGATGCCTCTTCCATGGTTGGCATCTTTGCAGCTTTCTCAGCCTTTGCCTTCTCCCTCTTTGCTTTAACGTGCACAGAAGATGGTTCATCCTCATTCATGACCACTTGGTTGTCCTAAAAGTCTGGATAGATAGGCATGTGCTCCTTGTCCAACAAGTGTGTGCCAGTGCCCATCTTGGAGTTAATCAACTCCTAGATCTGTGGTGCATACCCACAGCTCCTCTTTTGGTCAGCAACTGTCCTCTTGATAGTTTCAACTATAAGACTCATGACCTTGAACTTTTGTGGCACATCAAATATATGTAGCAGATTGGTGGAGTGGCCTCTGATCATTCTGTGATCACCAGAGTTGGGCAAAAGAGTGTGCCTGAGGATCCAATTGATAGTAGGCAGTCCTGACAGCAGGTGTTTCACTGATCCAAATTGGTGAGTCTCAAGATCTGCATCAGGAATCTCCTTGTACATGCTTGCCATGGAGTTGTGATCCTTCTTCTTATTGGCATAGACATCCAAGTCATCTTCATTCTCCTTAGGAGCATTGATCAATTGAGCCCATTCTGCTACTGTTGACTGGTATCTAGTGCCTTCAGACATCCAGACTATCTTGCCATCTGGGTAGAAGTGAGCTATGGAGTAGAACTGCATGATAAGCTCATCATTCCACTTTGTGAGCTTCTGAGTCACAAACTCATCAACTCCACAAGCCTTGATAATGTTCTTCATTCTCCTTGATGTACTCCCAGTTGACCCATCTCATGTCACATACTATTGGTTTCTTGTCAAGCAACACTGTCTCATAAAAATCCTGCCATTCTTTGGTATGGAACCTATAGTCCACAGCAGTTCTCCTTCTGGTGGCATATGGATCTGACTCTCTCCATAGCCTCAATCCTGAGTCCTTCCTGATCTTCATGTTTTCTGCTACAGGATGAGCATCATTATGATCTGGAATTTTTGGCTTTAACTTCCTCAAAACATGTGTCTCATCATCTTCTTCTTCAGCAGCAGTTTCAGGCACATGGGCCTTGTTTTTCTCAGCAGCTGGAATGTTCCTGGTACTCCTCTTTGGTGCAGTTTTGGGTTTTGGAGCAGCTGGCTTAGAAGTTCCTTTGGGCTTAGATTGAGCAGCCCCGGATCTTATAGCATCTCCCATAAGCTTTTGAGCTTTGGGTGCTGGTGCTGCATCCTCTTCCTCTTCCCCTTCTTCAGAGTCTTTCATGATTGAAGATCTCCCAAGCACTCTGGCAGTGGTCTTTTTGACCCTTTCCTTCCTTTTCTTTTCTGCCACAACCTGCTCTTTGGGTGCATATCCCAAAGTCTCTTGAGTAGATGCTCTGGCTTTAGACATTCGATCTCTCTTGGCAGGAACCTTTTGCTTCATTCCTGGCTTGGTGGCAGCAGCTGTGCCATATTCCTTCTTCAGGACTTTCCACTTTGAGGTGGTTTTTTCTTCCTCAGCCACATAGTCCTCATCCTCCGACTCTGAGGTTCTTTTCTTGCTGGCCCTGGTGGCAGCCTTTGGCAGATTGCTTGGTGTGCTCCTGCTGCTATCATCTGAGCTGCTAGAGGGACTAGTGCCCTCACTCAAGTGAACCTGATCCTCTGACTTGTTCTGACTATCACTCTGATCTGACATGATGCAAACACCGACAGCAGACCCTGTGAATAGATTATATATGAGGTAGAGTGGATGAGCATCACAAAATACAGAGGTTTTTGCAAAAGAATGAATTAAGAACTTACTTTTAGTTTTCCACAGAAAGCATTTCGGATCAATTGATTTGCAAACTCGGTGATACCGAAGCAGCTTTTGGAACCTAAACTAGTGAACTCGGTCAGACCGAGTCACAGTTCGGTGGCACCGAGACTGCTAGGGTTTCACAAAGTGCTGAACTCAGTCACACCGATTTGCAATTCCCGGTTAGACCGAGAATCACATGTGCAATGGCCCGAGCCAAATTGGTACAACCGATTTCATCAACTCGGTCGGTCCGAGATGGTTTTGGCGGAAACCTAACCCTAAATTTTCAATTCACAACTAAACTACGGAGTGTTTTCGATGGATAGAATGGTTTCAATCATGGCAAGATTCATGGCAAAGCAATGTGCTGGGGAATCGGAGTTAGAACAGCACAAAGTTCAAGTCCATACCCTAGTTCGGCGATGAACTTGCTACGGCGGCAACGACAGGGATGATTCCCGTTGACGGCGGTGGAGACTAGCGACAGGAGGCAACTGGCGACAAGGAGGACGATCCGGAGACCCAGGAGGCAGAGCGGGCTAAGCGCGGGCAAAAGAGTTCGGAGAAAATTTCCAAAAAATTTCCCGTGGGTATATATAGCCCGACCCTGTCAGTGTGACCGAGTGGAACAACTCGGTGGCACCAAGATTCATAACTGCAAGCAGTTACTGAAACTCGGTGTGACCAAAAACTTCGAATCGGTTGCACCGAGATTGAAAACCTAGATCGACTTAGTGATCTCGGTATGACCAAAATGGATGAATCGGTCAGACCGAAACACACAAAGATGTTTTGGAAGTTTAAGTCTATGACGAATCGGGGACTCTGAGTGCTCCTCACACAGAGTGGTTCGAATCTGACTTGATCAAACTTTGTGATGCAGCATGAATAGAGTTTGAGATGAGAAAAGCATAGATAGCTAGAGAAGCTTCTTAGGCATTCTTGTCCATCCACGTGGCCAAAAGAAAAGGAAACCAATCAATCAAAACAACAAGTGGATGTCCTCGAATGAGTAAATTATGCAACCAACGTGCTTACACAGTAAAATGGCAATTGAAATATGTGGCAAAGCATGCACAACCAATTCTAGCATCTATCAAGCAATTGGCGACGACTAGGTCATCTATATATGAGTGTATTGACTTAGGAGTCAAATGAGAACATTTGATCATAGGTCATACTCATCGTTTAAGCACAAGTGGGGTTACCACTTTTACATGAAGTGTTGTTGTTTTCACACCATTAGAGTTGCTTTAAATCAATTGTTAGAGTAAAGCTCCCCCTAGATGTGAGATCCCCCCTAAGAGGGATGAACTAACCTTGGGTTTTGTCGATGATTACTTCATGTAGGTGTTGAATATGTGGATGCTCTAAGTTGATGTAGATCATTCGGGGCTATCCTTTGGAGTGAGTTGCACTTTCAATACCTACACGGGTTAGTCCCACAAGGAACAAACAAGGATATCCATAGACATAGAGTGATGCACACACAAGATGATGTCTATGAAAGCTTTAGGTTACCTTGTCCCTTGTCTTACCAACAAGAGGGTTTGCGACTCCTTGAACTAGTGAAAGATGTGGAAGTTGATTGCACTTGTTCTTGCCAAAATGATAAGAGTGAAGTATGTTGGCGGAGTCACCCTCAAGAACTCTCTAGTTCTTCTTCTTCGGGATCCACACCATCTTGATGGGAATCCTTGGAGTTGTAGTTGTACTTGATGAAGTGGAACTTGATGTAGTCTTGGGAACCCACTTGACCAAGGCCTTAGGAGCTTCTTCAAATGCATCAATTTCCTCTTGAAGCTTGTCCTTGCCTTTTTGCTTGTGGTCTTGTGGTGGAAGATCATCTTGAGCTTGTGTCCCTTTGGAAGAAGTAGGATCATACTTCTCTTGTTGAGGAACAAACTTCGTCTTGGGGTATTGATCTTCTTCCCACTCAACTCCATTAGCATTGAACTTTCGTTCAAAACCAATACCTTGATTCTTCTGGTGCCTTCCTTGCTTGCGTACAATTTCCTCGGATTGCTTACTCCCGGCAAGGCTATTGTAAACACCTTTCTCTATAATTCCCTTGAATAAGCTATTTTCTTGCTCAAGTGTAACTTGGCTAAGAGAATCATTAGTGGAATCAATAGAACTACTAGAAGCAACAACATTGGATTTAGCATGATTTTTGTTACTACTAGGGGAAGAATCTTTCTTGTTCTTGTTACTAGACTTGACTTGAGGCATGTAAGTGGATAAGAGTAAACTCTTGGCAATGTAAGAAGAACTTTTCTTGCGAAGATCATCATTGATTGCCTTTAAGAACTCATGCTCTTGCTCAAGATTGAGCTTCTCAAAACGTAATTTCTCATGAGTCCTTAAAAGTTCTCGATGATCTCCTAAGATAGTTTCATGAGCTAACTTAAGTGTGTTTAGTTCTTTAGTTAGAGACTCAATCTTTTCCTTATCATTGTCATTCGTTTCATCTTGATTAGCATTATTAATTGACGTTTCATCATAGTATTCATCACTATAGTTGTCAACAAGTAAATCATCATCACCTAACAAGTCATCTTCATCACTATTGAAATCAACATACTCGGGGTGTGATACCTTTGGACCATTGGCCATGAAGCATCTTCCAATTCCTTCATTTGGTGAATCAAATATGTCGTAGGAGTCGGTTGACACAAGTGCTAGACCGGCAACACCTTCATCTTGAGTATATTCAGAGTCGGAGTGATAGCTTCTCTCGGAGTCATTGTCGGAGTCGGAGCCGGATACCCATTCACCAACATGAGCTTGATGTCTTCATTTTGTGTAGCTCCTTGATGACTTGTTCTTCCTTTCCGAATCCTTGCTTCTCCGAGAGGGTCTTCATTCATATCGATCATCCCTACTCCTTCTCTCCCTTGATGGTGATTCTTCTCTTCTACTTCTTCTTTTGGGAGAATCTTCTCTTCTCTTGTGGGGAGCCGTACACTCATTGGAGTAGTGTCCGGGTCTTCCACAATTGTAGCAGTTTCGCTCTCGACTATAAGATCTTTTGTCATTGTAGGACCTTGACTTGGAACTTCTCTCTTTGCTTCAATTCTTGTAGAACTTGTTGAAGTTCTTCACCATTAAGCTCAATTCTTCATTGAAGGTTTGTTTCTCACTTGATGATGTGGGAGCTTCACATGAGGCTTTGTAAGCACCACTTGACTTTTTATGGAGCTCCTCCTTATCCTTGAGTGACATATCATGAGCAACTATTCTTCCAATGACTTCCGTTGGCTTGAGATCTTTGTAATTTGGCATCACTTGGATCAGTGTGCATACGGTATCGTATTTTCCATCCAAGGCTCTTAGGATCTTCTTGATGATGAATTTGTCGGTCATCTCTTCACTTCCTAAGCCGACAATCTCATTTGTGATAAGAGCAAGCCTAGAGTACATTTCAGCGACACCTTCACCATCCTTCATTTTGAACTTGTCAAGTTGACTTTGAAGCACATCCAACTTGGATTTCTTGACGGAGTCGGTACCTTCATGCATGCCAATCAAAGTATCCCAAATTTCCTTTGCATTCTCAAGACGGCTGATTTTGTTGAATTCTTCGGGGCACAATCCGTTGAAGAGGATATCACAAGCTTGAGCATTGTATTGCAGCATTTTCAACTCTTCCGCGGTGGCTTCATGATTTAGTTCTCTCCCATCAAAGAATTCACCTTGCAAGCCAACACACACAATAGCCCAAACAGCGGGGTTATGTCCAAGAATATGCATTTTCATCTTATGCTTCCAACTAGCAAAATTAGTACCATCAAAGTAAGGACCTCTACGGTGATAATTTCCCTCGCTAGGCGCCATACTCTCCTAGGTTGTGAAACCAAGGCTATGACCACCAAAAGCTATGGAAATCAAAGCAAATGGAGACCAACGCTCTGATACCACTTGTAGGATCGAAAGTATGTCTAGAGGGGGGGGGGGTGATTACACTACTTGACCAATTAAAAATCTATCCTTTTCCCAATTTTAGTCTTTGGCAGATTTTAGCTATCTTAGCACAATTCAAGCAAGCATGCAAAGAGTCTATGAGCAGTGGAAAGTAAAGCATGCAACTTGCAAGAATGTAAAGGGAAGGGTTTGGAGAATTCAAACGCAATTGGAGACACGGATGTTTTTGTCGTGGTTCCGATAGGTGGTGCTATCATACATCCACGTTGATGGAGATTTCAACCCACGAAGGGTAATGGTTGCGCGAGTCCACGGAGGGCTCCACCCACGAAGGGTCCACGAAGAAGCAACCTTGTCTATCCCATCATGGCCATCGCCCACGAAGGACTTGCCTTACTAGCGGTAGATCTTCATGAAGTAGGCGATCTCCTTGCCCTTACAAACTCCTTGGTTCAACTCCACAATCTTGTCGGAGGCTCCCAAGTGACACCTAGCCAATCTAGGAGACACCACTCTCCAAGAAGTAACAAATGGTGTGTTGATGATGAACTCCTTGCTCTTGTGCTTCAAATGATAGTCTCCCCAACACTCAACTCTTTCTCACAGGATATGGATTTGGTGGAAAGAAGATTTGAGTGGAAAGCAACTTGGGGAAGGCTAGAGATCAAGATTCATATGGTGAGAATGGAATATCTTGGCCTCAACACATGAGTAGGTGGTTCTCTCTCAGAAAATGTGTATTGGAAGTGTAGGTATGTTCTGATGGCTCTCTCCACGAATGAAGAGTGGGTGGAGGGGTATATATAGCCTCCACACAAAAACTAACCGTTACACACAATTTACCAATCTCGGTGAGACCGAATTAAGAAACTCGGTCGGACCGATTTAGCAAACCTAGTGACCGTTAGGATTTTGGGTGGGACTGAGATGCAACTCGGTAGGACCGATATGGTTAGGGTTAGGGCATAACGTAATCTCGGTGTGACCGATTACACAAACTCGGTGGGACCGATTTTGGTAATAAGCTAACCAGAGAGTTGGTCAGGTAAACTCGGTGGGACCGATTTTCTCATTTCGGTGGGACCGAAATGTTACAAAAGGGAAATAGAGAATTTACATTGCAATCTCGGTGGGACCGATTGCTCATCTCAGTAGGACCGAAACGTTACGAAGGGAAACAGAGAGATTACAACCCCATCTCGGTGTGACCGAGATCCCTATCGGTGAGACCGATTTGCCTAGGGTTTGTGGTAGTGGCTATGACATCTGAACTCGGTGGCACCGGATAGAAAGAATCGGTGGGGGCTGAGTTTGACTTTTGGTTTATGTTATATGTGGAGGTGGGAAGGTAGTTGAGGGTTTTGGAGCACATCACTAAGCACTATGAAGCAAGAACCTCATCAAGCAACACCTCATCCCTCTTGATAGTATTGGCTTTTGCTATAGACTCAATGTGATCTTGGATCACTAAAATATAAAATGTAGAGTCTTGAGCTTTGAGCTTGAGCCAATCTTTTTGTCCTTAGTATTTTGAGGGGTCCACTTTCCTCATCCATGCCATGCCATTCATTGAGCTTTTCCTGAAATATTAATCTTGGAATAATATTAGCTCAGTGGGCTATATGTTATTAGGAATTACCAAAACCACCCAGGGATAGTTGCACTTTCAAAGGCAACCCCATTGTTTCTTTCTAGTAAATCTAGGCCAGGTAATATGGCAATAACTCATGATTAATCTGTTTGGTTCCCGTCCTAATTTATGTTATGATGCAGTGGTCAAGACACTCTCCACTATCAATAATACAAGCCTGCCAAAATCGCCATCTGAATCTGTTCAGTATCCTCTATCTCGAATACAACGGAATAAATGTATGTTTGCGAAACAATTAATGGCTGAAGCAATGATGGAAATGGTGGATGAATCAGAGGTGCAGAGTCGTGCGACACAACAACTGATCAATATTTTCAGAGACAGTGTGGCAAAGCAGCAAGAACTTGCCCATGTGCTTATGGGCGTCATCTGTGCTGAGGTTGCAGATTGTGACGTTGTAGATCGTTAGGTTCTGCTCATTTATTTGCACTGGCATCAATCTTTGATTGCGCAGTGGATGTAATTTCCTGTAATATATTCTGGATGTGCAACGTTATTCCCTATATGCCGTACCTTTGCTCGTCATAATGGGCTCAAATTATCTAATTTGGCCTAAAGACATGAACGAACTTTAGTGGGCCCATTAAGTTAATGGGCCGTTACTAGGCCGAAAGTTAATGGTCGGCCCTCTTACCTCCCGGGTCGTTAACAGGCCGACATCGAAGCGGGCAACAGGTGGCCCAAATTTATTTCACGGGCCGTTAACAAGCCATTACTAAGTTTGGGCTACATATGGCCCAACTATACCGTAGGCCTTTAGCAGGCTGAAAGAGACATCGGGCTTGTATTGGACCATGAAGAGCATGGGCCGCTAAGAGGCCGAAAGTTAGGTCGTATTGTAAACGGCCCAACTGTGTTGTGGGCCTTTAGCAGGCCGAAAGAGAAACCGAGCTGGTATTGGACCATGAAGGGCATGTGCCGTTAAGAGGCCAAAACTAATGTCCGACTACAAATGGCCCAACTCATTTATGGTCCGTTAACAGGCCGAAAGGCACACAGGGCCGGGAATTGGCCCAACACTTAAATGGGTCGCCAAAAGGCCAAAACTCAGGTTCGACTACAATTGGCCCAACTGATTTATGGGCTGTCAACAGGCTGAAAGTGACACCGGACCAGAAATTGGCCCAACACTTAAATGGGCCGCTAAAAGGCCGAAACTCAGGTCCGACTACAAATGGCCCATCATATTTATGGGCCGTTAACAGGATGAAAGACACATCTGGCCGGAAATTAGCCCAACATTTAAATGGGTCGCTAAAAGGCCGAAAGATGTACATCCTGAAAATTGGCCCATCCATTAAATGGGTCGTTAACAGGCCGAAATCTCATCGGGCCGATATTGAGCCCAAATATATAGCGGCCTGTTAACGGGCTCGAACTGACGATGGGCTGCAGCCGGGACGGACTCCTCCTTGTCCTCCTCGTCAGACTCGGCAGCCGGGACGTACTCCTCCTTGTCCTCCTCAGAATCAGTCCACCTGTAGCCCTACTTCACCATCCAGGCCGCCTCTGGCGTGATGACCCTCTCAGATCCACTGGATATCTGCTCACCAAACGTCCTCAAGATCCGCTTGTCACGGCGGCGACTCTTCTTCTTTGCAACATGGGACCGGTACTGCCCCTTGGCCTGCATGCACAACAAAGCCTTCATCTTGTTCTTCAGCTTCTTAGCCCAAGAGGGCTCAGACAGTGAAGGCGAGTAGCCAGCAGAGCTGTCCTCATCAGCGTCCTCCTCCTCAACCTCATCTGCATCCACATCCATCTGAGTAGCTGCTGCCTCAACACAGGTAGTAGTGTTGGCCCACTGGGCTTGATACGGAGCCTGATGGGGTCATGACGAATCCAGTCAGGGGCAAGGAACTCATCATTGGGAAGGAGCTTCTCCCAAGTCCTCGTGATCAGTAGAAACAAGTAAGGTCCATAGATGGGAACCTTATGGGTGAACACCACAAACCGAAGCTCGCACCACATAATGTGTGAGACATCAAGTGGTTGAGTATGAGAGAGACGTGCCTCCTCACAGATGAGCATCATATCCATAAGATAGGCATGCACTTTGTCCTTGTCACCAATGCGGGGAAAGAGAGAGTTGCGGAAGACGCGATACATGATGTCGAGGAAGGGGTTCAACACCCATGTTTTCTTGCCATTGGGAAGCGATTTCTCAACATAGTAGGGTAGAAGCTTGTCCTTGTTGGCTGACTCGGGATTGGCATGAGGGCGTACACCAACGGGTGTGGTGAGCCCCTCATTAGGAACCTGAAGCAAATCCATGAAGTTCTTCCATGTAGCAGTCAGCTGCTGTCCGTTGGTCATCCAGGTCATCCTCCGTTCCTCATCGGTATGGAAGTGGACCGTGGCAAAGAACTGGGCCACAATCTAGGGTCATAATCCAAGTGGAATGAGATCACATGCTCAATCCCAAACTGCTCCACGAGGTCCAGAGCCTCACCAAAGTAATCACGGTGCCTTTCATCTCGCATGTGATGCATGCCAATCAAGTGCACGTCCACATAGAGGTTCTTCTTTGCCTTGATCACATCCACATAAGTGAGATACTGCTGCTTGGTCCAGAACAGATCATTCCTGCTGAAGTTGGCATGAGCATGCACATAGGGGTTGATCTTTCTTCAAGAGGCAAACTCAGCAAGAGGAATCTCATCCATGCCCTTGGTGGGCTCCTTGAGCTTGGTGGCGGTGGTCTTGGTCCTGCGTTGGGGGCATTGGAGGCCTCAGGAGCTTCGTCTTGGTTGCACAGACGCTTGGAGCCCGTGTCACGGCTGGGATTGGAACGGCGAGCAGGAGCACTGTTGCGACCACCTAAGACACAAAACACAAAAACACGCACGAGAAGCGAGAAGGATCAATGCAAAGACCTCGGCAAAACAGGTGAAACAAGTAGAACTTGCACTTGAGAGTTGCTACAAGAGAGATTTGACAGAAACGGTAGTACCGCATGGCTGCACGGTACTAAAATTCTAGTGATGCTCCTAGTCACGGTAGTACCGTGCCAGGGTGGCATGGTAATACCGTGTCTTGGAGCACCAGTCAAATTTTAGTGTCGCGCCTCGCGCGGTAGTACCGCTCCGAAGGAGCGATAGTACCGCACCAGAGATGCGGTAGTACCGCACGGCGGCAGATCCGAGTCCACAATTAGATCTGAGCACAACCATGACAATGACGCGGTACTACGGTTGATCAAATCTACCACGGGGCAAGCACAAACTCTACGCACTGCTACTCTCCTACATCCTACTCTTGCATAGATTTGGCCTAAAATCTCAAGAACACATGCATCTCCCCAAAAACCTAAAAGCAAGCAAACGAACCAAAGAGAGGAGGATTTGGGGAGAACCTTGTTCCATGGCAAGAGGGAGTGGTGGGGAACGATCCCACCATACGGAATCCGAGGAGAGCTGCCGGAGAAGGAGATCCGGCGAGGACCTCCGACGCCGTTCTTGAGCGAGAGAGAGAGAGAGAGAGACGGCGCGGGGAGAAACAGATGAATGGGTATGGGGGAGTTGGAACTCCCCCTGCCCGCTCTTACCCCCCACGCGCCCTCGACAGCGTGGTAGTACCGCATGTCATCACGGTAGTACCGCCTGGGCGGAAGTACCGCACCGAGGGCGGTAGTACGCTTGCCCGGGCGGCAGTAAAAAATTACTGCCGCGCTAGGTGCGGAAGTATCGTGTGCTGCTTACGCGGTAGTACCGTGGCAGGCCGCGGTAGTACCGTGTGCTCAAGAAGATGCAAGTTTCAAGAACAAGGGAAAACAAAGGGCCTTTGCAAAGCAACCTTCAACCGAACGGACACACCAATACGCTGGCACACCAGACAACACACACAAGCTCGACACGACGAAAGGAAGACAAGAGACAACAAGGACTAAAACACTCAACACAACCTCTCTAAAAGGAGGGCGGTGGCCGGAGCCACCTATGTTTGAGTCAATTGGTATGGCACCGCGAAGAATGATCCTTGGGCCCACGACCGAAACTCATCTTTGAAGCACAAGTACCATCAACAATGGCTAATGTGAAAGAGTTGATCAATTTATGCATAATGGGGGGAGGGAGAGTTCATTGAGAGAACAACACTCCCCCTATGTCCATGCCTACACATAATCAAGATAACAAGTTGAGTATGGTGGGGTGTGCACGGGTTCAAGCAACATTGCTCGAATCAATGATATTTAGCTCATGCCTTAACTCGCGAAATATTGCTTCATCCAGGGGCTTCGTGAAGATATCTGCAAGGTTACCAAGAGTGTTGACATAGTTGAGCTTGATCTCCCCTCGCCTAATATGATCCCAGATGAAGTGATACCGAATCTCAATATGCTTCATCTTGAAGTGTTGCATCGGGTTGAGAGAAATCTTGATGGCACTTTCATTGTCACACCAAAGAGGCACTTTGTCACAAATGACACCGTAATCCTTTGAAGTTTGCCTCATCCATAAAAGTTGTGCACAACAACTACCGGCATCCACATACTCCGCGTCCGTGGATGAGAGAGACACGCATCTTTGCTTCTTGGAAGACCAACTCACCAAAGAGCAACCAAGAAATTGGCACCCTCCGGAAGTTGACTTCCTATCCACTTTGTCTCCCGCCCAATCGGAGTCCGAATAGCCCACAAGGTTGAAGTTAGATTCTCTTGGATACCATAAGCCAAAGTTTGGGGTATGAGCCAAATATCAAAAGATTTGCTTGACCACCACATAGTGGCTTTCCTTAGGTGCGGCTTGAAACCGTGCAAAAATTCCCACACTCAACATGATATCCGATCTAGATGCACAAAGGTAAAGCAAGGGGCCAATCATGCAGCGATATACCTTTTGATCCACTGTTTTACGAGTGGGATCTATGTCAAGTTGGCATTTGATGGGCATTGGAGTGGAAGCCGGCTTGACATCACTTAGCTTGAATCTCTTGAGCATGTCTTGAGTGTATTTGGCTTGGTTGATGAAGGTTCCTTCTCTTCGTTGCTTGACTTCGAACCCGAGAAAGAACTTCAACTCTCCCATCATGGACATCTTGAACTTGGAGGGCATGAGCGCGACAAATTCCTCATTGAAAGCCTTGTTAGGGGAACCAAAGATAATATCATCAACATATAGTTGGCACACAAACAACTCCCCTTTGACCTTCTTAGTAAAAAGAGTGGGGTCGATTTTCCCAATTTCAAAACCACGATCTTGCAACAACTCGGTAAGGTGGTCATACCACGCACGTGGGGCTTGCTTAAGGCCATAGAGTGCCTTATCGAGTTGGTACACATGATCAGGAAAATAGGGGTCCTCGAACCCTGGGGGTTGCTTGACATATACCAACTCATTAATAGGACCATTAAGAAAAGCACTCTTCACATCCATTTTTTGCAACTTAAAGTTATGATGAGAAGCATAAGAAATCAACATGTGAATGGATTCATGGTGAGCAACGGGAGCAAAGGTTTCACCGTAGTCGATACCCTCGACTTGGGAGTAGCCTTGTGCTACCAAAAGAGCCTTGTTGCAAATAATAATTCCATGGGCATCTTGCTTGTTCTTGAATATCCACTTGGTTCCAATGACATTATGGTTCCCCATTGGCCTTGGCACCAATCTCCACACCTTGTTGTGCTCGAAGTTGTTGAGTTCTTCATGCATGGCATTAAGCCAATCCGGATCCTCGAGCGCCTCATAGACCTTTTGGGGTTCAACACAAGAGACAAACACGTGATGTTCACAATACTTTGCTAATTGTCTACGAGTGCTTACCCCCTTTCTTAAGCTTCCAAGCACATTTTTCATGACATGATCTTTGGTGGATAGCTTGGATGCGATCTTGGTGGCACGATGCTCTAATTCCTCCTCTAGAGAGAGTTGAGGAGCGGTCACTGATACGTCTCCGTCGTATCTACTTTTCCAAACACTTTTGCCCTTGTTTTGGACTCTATCTTGTATGATTTGAATGGAACAACCCGGACTAACACTGTTTTCAGCAGAATTACCATGATGTTGTTTTATGTGCAGAAAACAAATATTCTCGGAATGACCTGAAACTCCACGGGAGGTCTTAGAAAAAACAATAAAAGATCCTCGCCAAATATGAAGACCAGGGGGCCCACACCCTTTCCACGAGGGTGGGGGGCGCCCCCCCTAGGGTGCGCCCCCCTACCTTGTTGGCCCCCTGTTGACCCTCCGACGCCAACTCCAACTCTTTATATTTGCTTTCGGAGAGAAAAAAATCAGAAAGAAGAAATCATCACGTTTTACGATACGGAGCCGCCGCCAAGCCCTAAAACCTCTCGGGAGGGCTGATCTGGAGTCCGTTCGATGCTCCGGAGAGGGGGATTCATCGCCGTCGTCATCATCAACCATCCTCCATCACCAATTTCATGATGCTCATCGCCGTGCGTGAGTAATTGCATCGTAGGCTTGCTGGACGGTGATGGGTTGGATGAGATTTATCATGTAATCGAGTTAGTTTTGTTAGGGTTTGATCCCTAGTATCCATTATGTTCTAAGATTGATGTTGCTATGCTTAATGCTTGTCACTAGGGCCCGAGTGCCATGATTTCAGATCTGAACCTATTATGTTTTCATCAATATATGAGAGTTCTAGATCCTATCTTGCAAGTCTATAGTCAACTACTATGTGTTATGATCCGGTAACCCCGAAGTGACAATAATCGGGACCACTCCCGGTGATGACCATAGTTTGAGGAGTTCATGTATTCACTATGTGCTAATGCTTTGTTCCGGTTCTCTATTAAAAGGAGGCCTTAATATCCCTTAGTTTCCAATAGGACCCCGCTGCCACGGGAGGGCAGGACAAAAGATGTCATGCAAGTTCTTTTCCATAAGCATGTATGACTATATACGGAATACATGCCTACATTACATTGACGAACTGGAGCTAGTTCTCTGTCACCCTATGTTATGACTGTTTGTAACACCCCGGATGTAAATTTCCCAATTTTGTACTCCAACTCTTGCCGTTTCCGGCGTTAAGTTATATTTATTTCTCGGGTTCGGGTCTTTGTCTCCGTGTGTTGTTTTCGTTGTCATGCATCTCATATCATGTCATCATGTGCATTGCATTTGCATACGTGTTTGTCTCATGCATTCGAGCTTTTTCCCCGTTGTCCATTTTGCATTCTGGCGCTTCATTCTCCTCCGGTGATCATTTCTAGCTTTCTTTTGTGTGTGGGGATTAAACATTTCCGGATTGGACCGACACTTGCCAAGCGGCCTTGGTTTACTACCGGTAGACCGCCTGTCAAGTTTCGTACTATTTGGACTTCGTTTGATACTCCAACGGTTAACCGAGGGACCGAAAAGGCCTCGTGTGTGTTACAGCCCAACACCCCTCCAATTTGGCCCAAAACCCACCAAACTCTGCTCCATCATCTAGATCGTTCGATCACGATCGCGTGGCCGAAAACCGCACCTCATTTGGACTCTCCTAGCTCTCCCTATGCCTATATATACACCCCCTCCAAAAATTCACGGATCCCCTCTCCCAAACCCTAAAAAAAATCAGATCTCGCGCGCCGGACACGTCCGACCCCCCCGGACAAACATCGCCGCCGCCTACCGGGGCGCGCCACGTGGCGCGAGCGGACCACGTCACCGCCGCCACTCCCGCCGGCCCGCCAGGCCCGGAGCGGGCCCGCCTCTCCGCCGCTCGGGCCAGAGCACCGCGCCTCCTCCCCGCCTCGTCTTCTCCAGCCCCGAGTGCTCGAGCCCCGCCGCCTTCGAAGCCCGCCGCCGCCGCACCATTTCCGGCCGGGGCAAGCTCCGCCCCGGACCACCTCGTTGCCGGCCACCGCCCGAGCCGGCCCCGCTCTCCCCGCCGCCTCGTCGACCGCGCCATCACCGGCGGAGTCGGGCTCCACCCCGGCCACCTCGCCGCCTCCCCAAGCTCCGGCCGGCTTCCTCCGTCTCCGGCGAGTACCCCAGTGAACAGTAATGGCGGCCATCCTCATAATCCGTGCCAGATCCAGATCTGAGTTTCGGGTTGACTTTTCTCTTCGAACCCTAATTTTTTATGCAATCTTTGACCTGTGATATCTCCGCATCCGTAACTCCGATTTGGACATATAGCATATCAAAATGTTCGTCTCGATGATTACATCATTTCATTCCATTGCATCATTTTCATTTGAGTTCATCTTGATGCCCGAAATGCTGTTAGAAGGAGGCTTCGTGAGTTAATTGTCAGATCTGCCAGTTCATTTTAGACTTTTGTCATTTTTGCCATGATTATTGTGTGCATGATATGCCTGTGAGTCCTACATATGTTTTGTTAAGGGTTTTGTTATATTTCCAGAGGTGCAACCCATGCATTTTTGTGATGTGTGTAGTGACTTGTGCAAGCTTGCAAAGTGAGGCACCCGGTAAATCTGTTTTCAGGGACTTAGTAGTTTTCACTAAGTCCTGAGATTGTTTATCTCACGATGCCATATGTTCATGTTGTTTCCTAGTGATTCGTGCCTCTTTTGACAATGATCAGTAAGGGATTTTTGTTAATCTTGTAGTGCTCTATCCATACATGTCTTTGTTTGCAATTATGGAGCACCCTAGATTGAGTCAATCGAGCTCTACTTTTCCTTCGTTGTGAATCTGGGCAGATCGTCAACTTGTTTGCGATTTTGCCGATGTTATTGTAGTTGATCCGTGCATGCTATGCCATTGTTCTTGCCATGTATAGCTTGTATTTTGTGCCTTCTTGAGGGATGTATGCTTGTATTGCCATGACTTGCACCGTGGTGAGTGCATCGAGCTCGTAAACATGCCTTCGTGAGTTATGTTTCAGCATGTCCCAGTTTTCACTAAGTCTGAAAACTGATTATGTTTTTGATATGTTCGTGTGCTTGTTAGTATATTTTGTGATCCCTTTTGGCTCAAGGTCACTAAGGGACTTTTGTTAAGCTTGTTGAGTAGCTCCATGCCATGTCTTTCTTTGTCATGTAGCATGTTGTTTTGTTGCTCCGAAGAGGGCTATATGATCTGAAATTCCATACAAGTGTTAATTTCACTAAGTCTAAGATCTGTTTTACCATTTGCGTTTTTGTCATGCTTGTTTGAACCTCCTAATGGATGATTTGGCCGTAGCTTAGTGCTAGACTTTTGTTAAGCATCTTGTGTGCATCCCTACCATGTATTTTAATGTCATGTTTGGGTGCTGTAGCATGTTCATTTCATTGCATTTAGATGCCTACTTGCTGTAAATCGCAGACCGATGTCATTTTTAAATCGCTTGCCATTTCCAAACCGTAACTCCGATTCTGGCGTTCTTTATATCGTTTTCAAGCGATTTCATCCCATCTTTCCAGTGGCACACTTGGTTTTCCAAGGTGAGGCCAGGTTCATGCATTTCCTGTCATATCTTGCATTTTGCATCCCGCATCGCATCCCGCATAGCATATCATCATTGCATCATATCGCTTGATCCTTGCACGTGGTTGAGTGTATCCTTGTTGCTTGTTTGTCTTGTTTGGGTAGAGCCGGGAGACGAGTTCGCTAACGAGGAGCCTGTTGAGTTTGCTCTTGAGGATCCAGTCAACTCTGACAACTGTGCAGGCAAGATGATCAAACCCTCGAAATCACTACTATCTTTGCTATGCTAGTTTGCTCGCTCTTTTGCTATGCCATTGCAACGATGCCTACCACTTGCTTGCAAGCCTCCCAAATTGCCATGTCCAACCTCTAACCCACCATTGTCCTAGCAAACCGTTGATTGGCTATGTTACCGCTTTGCTCAGCCCCTCTTATAGCGTTGCTAGTTGCAGGTGAAGATTGGAGGCCATTCCTTGTTGGAACATTTATTTACTTGTTGGGATATCATTATATTGCTAAGTTATCTTAATGCATCTATACACTTGGTAAAGGGTGGAAGGCTCGGCCTCTCGCCTAGTGTTTTGTTCCACTCTTGCCGCCCTAGTTTCCGTCATATCGGTGTTATGTTCCCGGATTTTGCGTTCCTTACGCGGTTGGGTTATAATGGGAACCCCTTGACAGTCCGCCTTGAATAAAACTTCTCCAGCAATGCCCAACCTTGGTTTTACCATTTGCCACCTAGCCTTTTCCCTTGGGTTTCGCGGACTCAAGGGTCATCTTATTTT
>NC_041382.1:670306962-670365385 GCF_002162155.2 Triticum dicoccoides | reverse complement strand
GGGCCAGTGCTCCTCTGAGTGTTGGTCCAACCAGAGCACCATGCGGGGCCGTCCCTTGGTAACTTGGGTTACGTTGGCTCCCGTACGCTTAGCTTATCCGGTGTGCCCTGAGAACGAGATATGTGCAGCTCCTATCGGGATTTGTCGGCACAGCGGGCGGTGTTGCTGGACTTGTTTTACCATTGTCGGAGTTGTCTTGAATTACCGAGATACCGAGTCTGATCGGAACGTCTTGGGAGGAGGTCTATTCCTTCGTTGACCGTGAGAGCTTGTCATGGGCTAAGTTGGGACTCCCCTCCAGGGATTGAACTTTCGAAAGCCGTGCCCGCGGTTATGGGCAGATGAGATTTGTTAATGTCCGGTTGTAGATAACTTGAACCTTAATTAAATTAAAATGAATCAACTGAGTGTGTTACCGTGATGACCTCTTGTCGGCGGAGTCCGGGAAGTGGACACGGTGTTGGAGTAATGTCTGCGCAGGTTGCTCTCTAGTTTCTCGCTCGTGCTTTGCCTCCTTTTCTCGCTCTCTTTTGCGAATAAGTTAGCCACCATACTTGCTAGTCGCTTGCTGCAGCTCCACTCATATTTTACCTTGCCATGCCTATTAGCTTAAATAGTCTTGATCGCGAGGGTGCGAGATTGCTGAGTCCCTGTGGCTCACAGATTACTATTACACCAGATGCAGGGCCCGATGATTCCGCTCCAGGAGACGCGTATGAGCTCAAGTGGGAGTTCGATGAAGACTCTCAACGATACTATGTTTCCTTTCCCGATGATCAGTAGTGGTGCCCAGTTGGGGGTGAACCGGACCGTTGTCGCATGTTGGGTTCTCTTTTAATTTTGGCACCGTAGTCGGGCCATGAGTGTTTGGATGATGTAATGTTATTCATGTACTTGATTGACGTGGCGAGTGTAAGCCAACTATGTTATCTCCCCTTTTATTATTATTACATGGTATGTTGTGAAGATTTCCTAACTTGCGACATATGCCTTCAATGCGATTATGTCTCTAAGTCGTGCCTCGACACATGGGAGCTATAGTCGCATCGAGGGTGTTACACTGTTACATGATGAACCGCATCCGGCATAATTATCCATCACTGATCCGGTGCCTACGAGTTTTCCATATACTGGTTTACGCTTATTTACTTTTCCGTTGCTACTGTTACAATCACTACAAAATACCAAAAACATTACTTTTGCTGTCTTTACTTTTGTTGCCGCTACCGCCACTATCATATTACTTTGCTAGTAAACACTTTGCTGCAGATACTAAGTTTCCAGGTGTGGTTGAATTGACAACTCAGCTGCTAATACTTGAGAATATTCTTTGGCTCCCCTTGTGTCGAATCAATAAATTTGGGTTGAATACTCTACCCTCTAAAGCTGTTGCGATCCCCTATACTTGTGGGTTATCAAGGCTAATTTCTAGCGCCGTTGCTGGGGAGCATAGCTCTATTCTTTGAGTCACTTGGGATTTATATCTGCTGGACACTATGAAGAACTTGAGAGATCCTAAAACCAAGATCTATCCCTCAACCACGAGGGGAGGTAAGGAACTGCCATCTAGCTCTGCACTTGATTCACCTTCTGTTATGAATAAGTTTGTGACACCTACACCTGCTTCTGCTATTCGTTCTGATATGTCGCATGTTATTGATGATGCCACTTCTGCTATGCATGATACTTATGATGAAACTGCTTCTATGCCTGATACTACTGTGCCCCTTAGTGAATTTCTTGATGAACAAATTGCTAGGGCTAGAGAAAGAGAAATTATTGAATCTGAATACGATGATGATAGTGATGATGAAAACATGCCTGTTATTCCTAAAGGTTATCTTTTTGACAGAGATGCTTCTTTAGCTATTTTAGCTTGCAGAGATAGATATGAGCTTAAGAGGTTATTAATTAAATGGAACAAAGAATCACTTAGAGATAGAATGAAACCCGACCCTGCTTTTGCTAATTCACCTATATGTGTTCCTGATAAAGATTATGAATTCTCTGTTGATCCTGATACAATTACTTTGGTTGAATCTGATCCGTTTTATGGCTATGAATCTAAAACTGTTGTGGCACATCTTACTAAGTTAAATGATATAGCTGCCCTGTTCACTAATAATGAGAGATCACGTTACCTCTATTTACTCAAAATATTTCCGTTCTCATTAAAGGGTGATGCTCAGATATGGTTTAATTCTCTTGATCCTGGTTGTGTGCGTAGTCCCCAGGATATGATTTATTACTTCTCTGCTAAATATTTCCCTGCTCATAAGAAACAAGCTGCTTTGAGGGAAATATACAACTTTGTGCAAATTAAAGAAGAGAGTCTCCCACAAGCTTGGGGGAGGCTTCTCAAGTTACTTAATGCTTTGCCTGATCATCCTCTTAAGAAACCTGAAATACTTGATATCTTTTATAATGGACTAACCGATGCTTCCAGAGATTACCTGGATAGTTGTGCCAGTTCTCTTTTCAGGGAAAGAACACCGGATGAAGCTCAAATTCTATTGAATAATATGTCGACAAATGAAAATAATTGGGCACCTCCTGAGCCGACTCCTGCTCCAATTACTGAGCCTATTCCTAAACCAACTCCGAAGAAGAGAGGTATTCTATTTCTCAGTCCCGAAGATATGCAAGAGGCAAAGAAATCTATGAAAGAAAAAGGTATTAAAGCTGAAGACGTTAAGAATTTACCTCCTATTGAAGAAATACATGGTCTTAATATACCGCCTGTTGAAGAAACATATTATCTCAATTATTTATTTACTGAAGAACCTCCTGATCCCGATATCCCGACACAGGTAGTAAAGGTAAATTCTCTCTATAGATATGATAAAGCTGAAGTCCCTCCTACTAAAATTGCTAGTCAGTGCTTGGATGAGTTTGATAACTTTATGTTTAAGCAAGACGACTTTAATGCTTATTTTGGTAGACAATTAAAAGAAAATGCTTATATGATTAGACGCTTGGGTGATTATATGGCTGATATTAAAGGTGAACTTAAACTTATTAGCAAACATGCTTCTATGGTCACCACCCAAGTAGAACAAGTACTTAAAGCTCAAAAAGATGTGCTTAATGAAATGAATAGTAATAAAAATGATTATGCTGTTAGAGTGGCTACTAGAACTGGTAGAATGACTCAGGAACCTTTGTATCCTGAAGGCCACCCTAAGAGAATCGAGCAAGATTCTCAAAGAAATAATATTGATGTTCCTAGTTCTTCTAAAAAGAAGAAAAAGAAAAATGATAGAACTGTGCAAACTTCTAGTGAACCTATTGTTGAAACACCCGAGAATCCAAATGATATTTCTATTTCTGATGCTGAAACACAATCTGGTAATGAACCTGAAACTAGTGATAATGTTAATGATAATGTTCATGATGATGCCCAACCTAGTAATGATAATGATATAGAGATTGAACCTGTTGTTGATCTTGATAACCAACAATCAAAGAATCAACGTTATGATAAGAAAGACTTTGTTGCTAGGAAACATGGTAAAGAAAGAGAACCATGGGTCCAGAAACCCATGCCTTTTCCTCCCAAACCATCCAAGAAAAAGGATGATGAGGATTTTGAGCGCTTTGCTGAAATGATCAGGCCTATCTTTTTGTGTATGAGATTAACTGATGTGCTCAAAACAAACCCTTATGCTAAATATATGAAGGATATCATTACTAATAAAATAAAGATACCAGAAGCTGAGATTTCTACCATGCTTGCTAATTATAATTTTAAGGGTGGAATACCAAAGAAACTTGGAGACCCCGGAGTACCTACTATACCTTGCTCCATTAAAAGAAATTATATTAAAACTGCTTTATGTGATCTTGGAGCCGGTGTTAGTGTTATGCCTCTCTCTTTATATCGTAGACTTGACTTGAATAAGTTGACACCTACTGAAATATCTCTGCAAATGGCTGATAAATCAACTGCTATACCTGTCGGTATTTGTGAGGACGTGCCCGTTGTGGTTGCAAACGTTACTATTTTAACGGACTTTGTTATTCTGATATTCCCGAGGATGATAGTATGTCTATTATTCTTGGAAGACCTTTTCTTAATACTGCAGGGGCTGTTATTGATTTCAACAAAGGCAATGTCACTTTTCATGTTAATGGTAATGAGCATACGGTACACTTTCCGAGGAAACAACCTCAAGTTCATAGTATCAACATATTGGAAAAATTCCATCGATTATATTTGGAGGTTTTGAATTTCCTCTTCCTACTGTCAAGAAGAAATATGATATTCTTATTATTGGGCATGTGCATATCCCCGTTGAGGTAACTTAGTGTTATTCGAAATCTCTCTGGTTTCATGATTATCGGAATGAGTTTGTTAACAAGACTTGATCAACCTTGTTAGTGGATTCTTTTTGATGAGCATGAGATGGATGAAACTAGAAGCACAAACTTCTGCACCTTCTTTATACTTTCTGTTATTTATATTAAATAAAGTAAAAATAGTATTTTCTGTCTGTTTCCTGACTTATCCGTACAATATAAAAATATCCTGAAAATAAAAGTCCTCAAAATGCCATGCCAATTTAATATGATTTTTTCGGGAATATTTGAGGATTTACTGTGCAAAAATTACCCCGCGAGGAGCTGCCACCTAGCCACGAGGGTGGTGGGCGCCCCCCCTATAGGGCGCCCCCCTGCCTCGTGGGCCCATGGTGGCCCTCCTCCACTTATCCCAGCACCATCTTCTTCCTCTATCTCACACAAACCCGAAAAACCAACTCAAGCACGAGTTCCAACCACTTTTGCTGTGATTTTTTATCTCCTTGCTCAAAGCACCTCTCGCAAAACTACTTGGGGAGATTGTTCCTTGGTATGTGACTCCTCCATTGGTCCAATTAGTTTTTGTTCTAGTGCTTTGTTCTTTTCAAATTTGTGCTGCATTGGTGACCATGTTCTTGAGCTTGCATGTCAAATTTATATGGTTCCAAGTAGTTCTAATGCTTGATATAAGCTCTAGGCACTTGTAGGAGTAGTTGCTATCAATTTTATTGAGTTTGGTTTACTTTTATTTTGAAGTTACTAAATTTTTTAGAATTTTTCAAAGAAAAACAATATGTTTAGGAAGATGTTCCAAGGTGGTTCCTCTAAGAAGCAAGGACCCAAAATTGCTATGCGCGATGCTGACGAGGATCCACCAAGAGACGCCCCAGTACGGCCTTGCGAATGGCCGTCGGAAAATTTTATGGACTGTGCGGGAATTAAGGAAGAATTCAAATCATATTTGCGCAATGCCGGTCTTGAGGATTTTGAGGCTAACAAATGCCCTCAATATCATGATCCCACAAGTTCATTTGTGAGGATGTTTGAGTATTCATCTTTGCGTAATTCTCCTTCAGTCATGTTTGATCTTTATGACAAATCTTATACCATGGACTTAGAGGTTCTCACTTCTGCTTGCGAACTTCCATCATGGGGCAGTATTAGGGACCCCCCTAAATCTGAATTTAGAAACTTTCTTGCTAGTATAACTGTGGGAGAATCCAGAGATATAACGCAGACTACCATAGGGAGCATTCACTTTCCCTCTATACATTATTTTTCTCTTTTCATTGGTAGATGCATAAATGCTAAGGATGAAGCATGTCACATGTGTGTCCCTGATCTTAGCATTCTTAGGAGTGCTGTGTTAGGAGACCAATCTTATCATATGGGAGCCATTGTAACTCGTAGGTTGCATCATAATAGACATAATGGAGATTTCTTTGGAGGAATTTATGCAACCCGTTTAGCTAATTTTCTTGAGATAGATATTCGTGAGGGTGATACCGAGTTTGTTGAGAGGTCTGAATCACCACTCTTATACCGCTTAATTTTTGATAAACGATGTGTTTTCCGTATTACTCTCCCTGCTCCTGCCTTCTTTGATTCACAGGCAAAAGGAAGATGGGTTATTACCAGAGAGGAGGCAGAAGAGTGAGAGGAGAGCGGAGGCAGCTCGACTCCACGCTGCAGCTCAGCAGGCGATAACCGCTGCACATCAGTATGATCCCAACTATTCCTCCTCATCACAGTACGACCCCAACAACTATTGTTATGGATATCCACCAGGCCAGCTGTGGCCATAGACCAACTTAGGCCAAAAGCCTAAGCTTGGGGGAGTACGTATTTCTCACCGACATTACATTTATGTTCACACACACTCGTTGCTAGATGTCGGTGCTCATACTTTTTAATTGTATCATCCATGCTAGTTTATTTTCTTTTTCCTGCTTTCTTCTTGTGTGCTTGTTAAACCTTAAGAAAAACAAAAAAAGTTAGTAGTAGTTTATTATTCTGCTGTAGTAGTAATAATTAAAAATAAAACCCAAAAATATTTCCCGTTCTTCTTTTGCTTGTTGGGAGCTTTCCCGTGTAAATAGTTTTATTTCTTTTCTTTTATTTGGGGGTCAGTAGGAGAAGACCATAATTAAATTGTTGAAGTGGCTCTCATATGCATGATTGTTGAATTAACCAAAGAGCCCATATTGCCTTGTCTTCTCCTGTTTATTGAATGCTCGCAGATTCCAGCTTAGTCCAATGCACGTGCACTCTTATTATTATTCACACCGTTCGGTCGTGCGAGTGAAAGGCAATTATGATGATATATGATGGACTGACTGAGATGAGAAAAGCTGGTATGAACTCGACCTCTTTTGCTTTTGTAAATATGACGAGTCTCGCGTTCTTGATTCAGCTTAGTATGAATAAACATGTTTGCAATGACGATTAGAGATCAGAGTTACTTGTGCCATGCTTGATTAGCTATGAGTTATAATGATTTACCTTGTATGCCAACATGCTATTGAGATGATTATGATGTGGTATGATGGGGTGGTATCCTCCATTGAATGATTTAAGTGACTTGACTTGGACATGTTCACGCATGTAGTTGAAACAAATCAACATAGCCTTCACGATATTTATGTTCATGGTGGATTATATCCTACTCATGCCTGCATCCAATGTTTATTAATTTTAATGCATGTACATGGCTGTTGTCGCTCTCTAGTTGGTCGCTTCCCAGTCTTTTGCTAGCCTTCACTTGTACTAAGCGGGAATACTGCTTGTGCATCCAATTCCTTAAACCCCAAAGTTATTCCAGATGAGTCCACCATACCTTCCTATATGCGGTATCTACCTGCCGTTCCAAGTAAATTTGTATGTGCCAAACTCTAAACCTTCAAATAAACATCCTGTTTTGTATGCTCGGATAGCTCATGTATCAACAAAGGCTGTCCTTATCTTCCGTGTTAGGCGGGTTATTCTCAAGAGGAGTGGACTCCGCTCCTCACTCACGAGAAAATGGCTGGTCACCGGGATGCCCAATCCCATGCTTTATGCAAACTAAATCAAAATTAATTGCAAACAAAACTCCCACTGGGACCTGATGTATGTTGGAGGCACTCGTTGTTTCGAGCAAGCCATGGATTGATGTCTGTTGGTGGAGGGGGAGTATAAACTTTACCATTCTGTTTGGGAACCGCCTATAATGTGTTTAGCATGGAAGATATCGCCATCTCTTAGTTGTTACGTTGACAATGAAAGTATACTTCTCAAAATACAATTTATCTCTATTTCAAAACCGAGCTCTGGCACCTCTACAAATCCCTGCTTCCCTCTGCGAAGGGCCTATCCATTTACTTTTATGTTGAGTCATCACCCTCTTATTAAAAATCACTAGCTGGAGAGCACAGCTGTCATTTGCATTCATCACTGTTAATTTATATTGGTTATGACTATGAATTGGATCTCTTTTACCATGAATTACAATGTCTAGTTAGCCCTTGATCTTTAAAGCTGCTCTGCATTTATGTTTTGCGGTCTCAGAAAGGGCAAGCGAGATACCATCTTGTTATATCATATTATGATTGTTTTGAGAAAGTGTTGTCATCCGAGATTTATTATTATGGCTTGCTAGTTGATTATGCTATTGATATGAGTAATAATGAGACTCGAGAATTATTGCAAATGTGGTTAGTTATGATCTATGCTGAAAACTTGAATGCTGGCTTGGCATAGTTACAACAACAAGAGCAAACAGAGTTTGTAAAAGTTTTTCTTTCTTTCTTTCAGTTTGTCAACTGAATTGCTTGAGGACAAGCAAGAGTTTAAGCTTGGGGGAGTTGATACATCTCCGTCGTATCTACTTTTCCAAACACTTTTGCCCTTGTTTTGGACTCTATCTTGTATGATTTGAATGGAACTAACTTGGACTGACGTTGTTTTCAGCAGAATTACCATGATGTTGTTTTATGTGTGCAGAAAACAAATATTCTCGGAATGACCTGAAACTCCACGGGAGGTGTCGTGGTTTTTTCACGGCAGATGTCCTAGAGAAAGGACTTAGTCGTGGAGCCATCGCGACGGGTTAGCTTGAAGGGGTTAAAGCGGACACAAGGACGCAAGAGAGTTTATACTAGTTTGGCCTCTTCGAGGAAGGTAAAGCCTACGTCTAGTTGTGATGGAATTGATGGGGTTTCGATGACTAGGGAGCAAACAAGCTTCGCCTATGTCTCGAGTTGTTGTCTGTCCTTGAACCGCCGTCGGGTCGTCCCCTTATATACATGGGTGACACCTGCCGGTTCAGAGAGTCCCAACACCGGTTCATACTCGTATCCGGGTTGGTCTCTCCTTGTTCCTAACTTATATTACAAGTATATGCACAAAGCTGATGTACGGCTACAGGTTGTAAACCGACTACGTGCCCTGGGCCTTTATCTGCCTCTTTGGGCTTTAACACCTTTGAACTACTAATGGAGTTAATCCGGCCCAGGTAGGCCGGTTTATGCCCAGTAGTAATATCCCCAACATTAGGCCCCAGATTGATTTGAACAGGTTCATGTCAATCCTTAGCAACAATCTTCGTCTTCAACATCTTCTTGTAGTTGTTGAACCGCCGTGACGTCATCTTCTCTATTTGCTGTAAACTGGCGTGACATCATCTGTCATAAAGAAAACATCCATGATATCTTCTTGTTTAATAGATTCACAATGACCGAGGTGACCTTCCTACTTCCAAAATCTGCGGTCCCTTGATTCCCGCGCCTGACACATGTCCTTTGCCTTATAAATAGGCCCGAAGGGTCATTTCTTTTCTTCCCTTCGTGCCCTTCCTCTTCGTCTTCCTCGCATCGCCAGTCTCAGAGCTCCACCGCCGCCGTCGTCTTCTGCATCACCCTTGGCCGCTGCATCAACTTGAAACGCGCCAGAAAGCCGCGGCGACCTTCCGCGTTTTCCTCAGCTCTGGTAGGTCTTTTGTTCTTCTCAACATAGATCTGATCTAGGGCTTCGTGTTCTTGCGGTGTTCCTCACTTGTTCATACTCATGTACTAGCTCCTGGATGCACATGTAAACCCTTGCTTTGTGTAGCGGTAACTTTCAGTATCCGCCGCTAGTTTCCTGCCCAAAACCATAGATCTCACATATACTTCTGCTCATTGATTCAATACTGTTCTGCTTTGATCTTCTACTATTTTTCTTATTTTCTGAACTTGCTTCAGATCCAATGCCGTAATAATATCTTGTGAAACCTGTTTCTGCATACTTAACCATCCGCAATCTCAATTGCTTCAATGTTTAGGTCAGGCGGTTTAACCTTATAGAAAATTTTCCAAATCGGCATATGCCATTAGTCCCCTTGTTGAACCGCCAGATGTTGGTTGCTTCATGAAACTCCGGTTTAAATAGATCTGCTTCCAGTTTAACATTGCACATATCAATGTACTTTGTAGATTTCATCATGGCCAAGCAAGTGTATGAGTGCAATTGGGTCCCTTCTCGCGTCACAGAGGATCAACTGGACGATTTAGTCCTGATTGGCGCCTTGGGCAGCAAAGACACCATCCATTGGAGGGCTCCTGGCAAAGAATGCCCCCCACACCTCGAGAAGGAGAGGTTGTTGTTTTCGTAGACCACTTAGCCCGGGGTTTTAAACCGCCCGGTTCTAAATTCTACCGGGATGTTCTAGCTGATTTCCAACTCCATCCGCAAGACACTGGCCCCAACTCTGTTACAAATATGTGCCACTTCCAAGTGCTCTGTGAGGTTCTCTTTCAAGAGGAGCCCATAGTGGAATTATTCAGAGATCTTTTCCGGAGTTGGGTGGCATGGCGATTCAAAAAAGGAAAGAGGTCACATACCCTCACGCCAAGCTGCACAATCACCCCAAGGAGTGGAATCAGACATGGTTCTACTGCAAAGACACCTCCCATGCTGGTGAGAATCCCTTGCCTGGCTTTCGTCCGGAGCGGCTCAGCAATACCCATCCTTTTCCTCAATGATTGACTGCCCAGGAGAGAAGCAAATATGCTCCTCAGCTATCAAAGCTCAGGGCCTTTATGGCCAACGGTTTAACAGGGGTTGACCTTGCTCGCTGTTGGATATCCTGGAGCATACTGCCCCTTAGTCAGCGCTCCGGTTTGATGTGCGAATATACTGATAGTGTGGATGACCCACTGCGACATTCAAGACTCCAGCTCTCCGGTTAAGAAATCACAGAGGCTGTGCGTAAGATACTGAATGAACCGGAGCACATCTGCGCTAGAACCGGCCTGGTTCCCTTCTGTGCTACCAACAAACCACCAGCTATAAAACTTTGATTTTTCTCTTTGCTGAATCTGTTATTGATATGTCTGGTCATTGTTTTTAATATCAGTGTCTGCATAACCAGGGCGATGATCCGTTTTGGAGCAAAAAGCTGCCGCAGGAGAAACCAGAGAAAACAGATAAACCGGAAAGAGCAACCCGACAAAAAACTAAAGCTGTGAAGAAGACTGCCCACCGGAAAAGAACCACTGCATCTTCTAATCCGGCCCCTGATGACGAGGTGGATAGTCCAGACTTTGAGGTAGAGCTTGACTCACTTGGTTTATTTTTCATGCATCTTATTGATGATGATATTTGTCAGGATGATGATATTTGTCAGGATGATGCCGAAGCCAGCCAAGCGGATGTTGCAGAGGTAATTATTCTCTCTTCCGATTCAGAAACTTTGCCTTCACAAAAAATCCGTCAGGCAAACCGGAAAGTTAAAGTTTCTCATCCTCTTGCTTATTTGGATCCTAAACTTCTTATGAAGACTCAACAACATGAAGCTCGCCGCACCACCCAGCACAGCGGCCAGGTAGTTACCTCCGCCGGTTTACCGAACAGTCCGGTTCGGAAACGTCATTCCGAGGTCTCTAATTCGCTTGTTAGTGCTTGTCCTAAAGCGGGCTGCTTTCGTCAACCTCTTAATCCGTCTGACTCTGATTATCAGGTTATTTCCCACTCATCTTCTAGCGAGTCGTCGGCTACTCAGCTCCCACCGCTCAAAACGGTGCTTGGGTAAGCTATATTTATTGTGATGTTTGTAGTATATTGCCTTAGAACATATGCTGTATTTAATTTTGTTATTCTTCTCAGGGCCAAACCTAGGCCGAGCAAGAAGGCCCGCTTGGATAAAGCGGTCAAAGAAGATGTCATTCTTGAGCCAGGCACCACACCCAATCTTGAAGCGGCTATTCCCGAGGATATTCCCAATGATCCACCGCAGCCAGATGATGATCTTACTGCTGAGGAAATACCTACTGATACCTCAGGTCCTATCCATCAGCCCACAGGTTCCCTCTGGGTTGAAAGCTACACCGGTCCTGCAAAACCTACTAACAAGCAACAGCTCCAGTGCAAACCGGCGGTACCAATGATGATGAAGTTGTCATTACTGGCACTGGCCATACTGAGCCAAGCAATCCTATCGCTTTATCCAAACATTCTTCCAAGGAAGAACTAGCTGCTTTTGGCAAAGGCAAGTGGAATGCTGATCTGATGGCTTACGCTGCTCTGAACGCCCAAGATATCCATTCCGGCTATCTGAACCGGCTGTATACCAGCCGTGACTATGAAGTCGGTCTGGTTAACATGATGAAGGATAAATATGAGGTAACTTCCATATGCTCCTTCCTGCTTGTATGCTTTCATTCTTGCTGACTCTCCTAGCCCCTAAGGGCCGATTTGAAATATTCTTTCAAACCGAGACTTAATAATATGAATCTTGATGCTTTGAAATTTGCTGATGTAGTCCCCAAGGGCCGGTTCAACTTAACGTAGTTAAACCAGTACTTTAAGTAATTGAAACTGCCGCATCAGAATACATATGATCAAATAGCCATTAGCCCCCAAGTGCCAAGTTGAACACTTGTATTGATCTTGGGACTTTGTAAATAATCGAAAGATGAAGGGGTAAATCGGAGGCCGCTTTAGATCAAATATGCATTAGCCCCCAAGTACTAAGCGCATAACTTGTTATGTGGTTGGTACTTGAATCCTTCTACCAGTTTGCTGAAGCATATATCTGTATGCATGCAGGCGGAGTTGAAGACGAAAGAGAACCAAGTCATCGATCTTCAAATCCTCGCCAAATATGAAGACCAAGGGGCCCACACCCTTTCCACGAGGGTGGGGGTGCGCCCCCCCCTAGGGCGTGCCCCCTACCTCGTGGGCCACCTATTGACCCTCCAACGCCAACTCCAACTCTATATATTTGCTTTCGGAGAGAAAAAAAGAAATCATCGCGTTTTACGATATGGAGCCGCCGCCAAGCCCTAAAACCTCTCGGGAGGGCTGATTTGGAGTCCATTCGGGGCTCCGGAGAGGGGGATTCGTCGCCGTTGTCATCATCAACCATCCTCCATCACCAATTTCATGATGCTCACCGCCGTGCGTGAGTAATTGCATCGTAGGCTTGCTGGACGGTGATGGGTTGGATGAGATTTATCATGTAATCGAGTTAGTTTTGTTAGGGTTTGATCCCTAGTATCCGTTATGTTCTGAGATTGATGTTGCTATGACTTTGCTATGCTTAATGCTTGTCACTAGGGCCCGAGTGCCATGATTTCAGATCTGAACCTATTATGTTTTCATCAATATATGAGAGTTCTAGATCCTATATTGCAAGTCTATAGTCACCTACTATGGGTTATGATCCGGCAACCCCGAAGTGACAATAATCAGGACCACTCCCGGTGATGACCATAGTTTGAGGAGTTCATGTATTCACTATGTGCTAATGCTTTGTTCCGGTTCTCTATTAAAAGGAGGCCTTAATATCCCTTAGTTTCCAATAGGACCCCGCTGCCACGGGAGGGTAGGACAAAAGATGTCATGCAAGTTCTTTTCCATAAGCACGTATGACTATATATGGAATACATGCCTACATTACATTGACGAACTGGAGCTAGTTCTGTGTCACCCTATGTTATGACTGTTACATGATGAACCGCATCCGGCATAATTATCCATCACTGATTCGGTGCCTACGAGTTTTCCATATACTGGTTTACGCTTATTTACTTTTCCGTTGCTACTGTTACAATCACTACAAAATACCAAAAACATTACTTTTGTTGTCTTTACTTTTGTTGCCGCTACCACCACTATCATTTACTTTGCTACTAAACACTTTGCTGCAGATACTAAGTTTCCAGGTGTGGTTGAATTGACAACTCAGCTGCTAATACTTGAGAATATTCTTTGGCTCCCCTTGTGTCGAATCAATAAATTTGGGTTGAATACTCTACCCTCGAAAGCTGTTGCGATCCCCTATACTTGTGGGTTATCAGTAACTTGATCATCTTGAGCATCGTCTTGAGCTCGTTCTTGATCTTGAGGTTGCTCTTGATCTTGAACTTTCTTGGATGATAGAACTTGACCTTGGGCATCACTTGGTGATTCAACACCATCTTGAGGTTACTCTTGCCCTTAGTCTTGTTCATGAGGTTGAGGGCCTTCACTTTGTTCTTCGGAAGAGTGTGGGCCTTGAGTTGGTGATGGCTCCACGTGAGTGGAACATTGTCCTTCTCCTTCAGCCACAAGGCGATCCTCAATGGGTAGGATAAAACTAACACCCATTCTTCTTATGGTTTGGGGAGGAATTTCATCACCTACATCACAAGTGCCACTTTTATCCACTTGGGAGCCGTTATTCTCATCAAACTCCACGTTACATGTCTCCTCAATAAGTCCAGTGGACTTATTGAGGACACGGTAAGCATGGGAGTTCGTAGCATAACCAACAAATATGCCCTCATGAGCTCTAGCCTCAAATTTATACAAACGAACACCTTTCTTGAGAATGAAACAATTACACCCGAACACCCGGAAATACTTGAGGTTGGGCTTGTTACCGGTGGGTATATCATATGGAGTCTTGTTCAAGCCTTTGCGGAGGTAGAGCCGATTGGATGCATGACACGTGGTGTTGATGGCTTCGGCCCAAAATTTGTATGGAGACATGAACTCGGCCATCATGGTCCTTGCCGCATCCATCAACGTCCGGTTCTTCCTCTCTACTACACCATTTTGTTGAGGGGTGTAAGGTGCGGAATACTGATGCTTGATCCCCTCATACTAAGAAACTCATCCAAGGTATAGTTCTTGAACTCGGTGCCGTTGTCACTTCTTATTGTCAAGATGTTTGCATTGTGTTGACGTTGAGCTTCATTTGCAAAGTCAATGACGGTTTGTTGGGTCTCTGTCGGTGTCAAAACCGGCGGATCTCAGGTAGGGGGTCCCGAACTCTGCGTCTAGGGCGGATGGTAACAGGAGGCAGGGGACACGATGTTTACCCAGGTTAGGTCCCTCTTGATGGAGGTAATACCCTACGTCCTGCTTGATTGTTCTTGATAATATGAGTGTTACAAGAGTTGATCTACCACGAGATCAGAGAGGCTAAACCCCAGAAGCTAGCCTATGGTATGATTGTATGTTGTCCTACAGACTAGAACCCTCCGGTTTATATAGACACCGGAGGGGGCTAGGGTAACACAAGGTCGGTTACAAAGGAGGAGATATACATATCCGTATTGCCTAGCTTGCCTTCCATGCCAAGTAGAGTCCCATCGGACACGAGACGAAGTCTTCAGTCTTGTATCTTCATAGAACAACAGTTCGGCCAAAGGATATAGTCCGGCTGTCCGGAGGCCCCCTAATCCAGAACTCCCTCAGTAGCCCCCGAACCAGGCTTCAATGACGATAAGTCCGGCGTGCAGTATTGTCGTCGGCATTGCAAGGCGGGTTCTTCTCCAAATCTTGAATATCTGTTAAGTAGTGTCCGGCTCCCATAAATGTTGGACTTCTTGGCTTCTATGCCCAATAAGGGTCATCTTCCATGCGTCGAGCGAATGCGAGGAGCCAGGGCGTTTTTACATTCGCCCCCCTAGCCAGGTAAATAAATTGTCTATTAAAGGGATGGGGATTCTTAGATCCAATCCACACCATCCTCCCACGGCGAGAATCCATCGGAGCGCGCTCGGAAAAATCCATTCCAACATGGCCGACCACCGCAGCTCCTCCTCCCGCCCCCGTAGCCCTAAGCCCAGTGATTGGGAGAGGTGTTCCTGTTGGAAATATGCCCTAGAGGCAATAATAAATTAGTTATTATTATATTTCCTTGTTCATGATAATCATTTATTATCCATGCTAGAATTGTATTGATAGGAAACTCAAATACATGTGTGGATACATAGACAACACCATGTCCCTAGTAAGCCTCTAGTTGACTAGCTCGTTGATCGATAGATGGTTACGGTTTCCTGACCATGGACATTGGATGTCGTTGATGACGGGATCACATCATTAGGAGAATGATGTGATGGACAAGACCCAATCCTAAGCCTAGCACAAGATCGTGTAGTTCGTATGCTAAAGCTTTTCTAATATCAAGTATCATTTCCTTAGACCATGAGATTGTGCAACTCCCGAATACCGTAGGAATGCTTTGGGTGTACCAAACATCACAACGTAACTGGGTGGCTATAAAGGTGCACTGCGGGTATCTCTGAAAGTGTCTGTTGGGTTGGCACGAATCGAGACTGGGATTTTGTCACTCCGTGTAAACGGAGAGGTATCTCTGGGCCCACTCGGTAGGACATCATCATAATGTGCACAATGTGACCAAGGAGTTGATCACGGGATGATGTGTTACGGAACGAGTAAAGAGACTTGCCGGTAACGAGATTGAACAAGGTATCGGGATACCGACGATCGAATCTTGGGCAAGTACTATAACGGTAGACAAAGGGAATTGTATACGGGATTGATTGAATCCTTGACATTGTGGTTCATCCAATGAGATCGTCATGGAGCATGTGGGAGCCAACATGGGTATCCAGATCCCGCTGTTGGTTATTGACTGGAGAGTTGTCTCGGTCATGTCTACATGTCTCCCGAACCCGTAGGGTCTACACACTTAAGGTTCGGTGACGCTAGGGTTGTAGAGATGTTAGTATGCGGTAACCCAAAAGTTGTTCGGAGTCCCGGATGAGATCCCAGACGTCACGATGAGTTCCAGAATGGTCCGGAGGTGAAGATTTATATATAGGAAGTCCAGTTTCGGCCATCGGGAAAGTTTCGGGGGTAATCGGTATTGTACCGGGACCACCGGAAGGGTCCCGGGGGTCCACCGGGTGGGGACACCTATCCTGGAGGGCCCCATGGGCTGAAGTGGGAGGGGAACCAGCCCCTGGTGGGCTGGTGCGCCCCCCATGGGCCTCCCCCTGCGCCTAGGGTTGGAAACCCTAGGGGTGGGGGGCGCCCCACTTGACTTGGGGGGCAAGTTCCCCCCTTGGCCGCCGCCCCCCTTGGAGATTGGATCTCCTAGGGCCGGCCACCTAGGGGTCCTATATATAGTGGGGGGGAGGGAGGGCACCACACCCAAGCCCTTGGTACCTCCCTCTCCCTCCGTGACACCTCTCCATCTCGTTGGTGCTTGGCGAAGCCCTGCCGAGATCCCGCTACTTCCACCACCACGCCATCGTGCTGCTGGATCTCCATCAACCTCTCCTCTCCCCTTGCTGGATCAAGAAGGAGGAGACGTCTTCCCAACCATACGTGTGTTGAACGTGGAGGTGCCGTCCGTTCGGCGCTTGGTCATCGGTGATTTGGATCACGACGAGTACGACTCCATCAACGCCGTTCTCTTGAACGCTTCCGCTCATGATCTACAAGGGTATGTAGATGCACTCCCCTCTCCCTCGTTGCTAGATGACTCTATAGATTGATCTTGGTGATGCGTAGAAAATTTTAAAATTTTGCTATGTTCCCCAACAATGGCATCATGAGCTAGGTCTATGCGTAGATTCTATGCATTAGTAGAACACAAAGTAGTTGTGGGTGATGATTTGTTCAATTTGCTTGCCGTTACTAGTCTTATCTTGATTCGGCGGCATTGTGGGATGAAGCGGCCCGGACCGACCTTACACGTACTCTTACGTGAGACAGGTTCCACCGACTGACATGCACTAGTTGCATAAGGTGGCTAGCGGGTGTCTGTCTCTCCCACTTTAGTTGGATCGGATTCGATGAAAAGGGTCCTTATGAAGGGTAAATAGCAATTGGCATATCATCGTCGTGGTTTTGCATAGGTAAGAAACGTTCTTGCTAGAAACCCATAGCAGCCACGTAAAACATGCAACAACAATTAGAGGACGTCTAACTTGTTTTTGCAGGGTATGCTATGTGATGTGATATGGCCAAAAGGATGTGATGAATGATATATGTGATGCATGAGATTGATTATGTTCTTGTAATAGGAATCACGACTTGCATGTCGATGAGTATGACAACCGGCATGAGCCATAGGAGTTGTCTTAATTTATTTATGACCTGTGTGTCAATGAAAACGCCATGTAATTACTTTACTTTATTGCTAACCGTTAGCCATAGTAGTAGAAGTAATAGTTGGCGAGGCAACTTCATGAAGACACGATGATGGAGATCATGGTGTCATGCCGGTGACGATGGTGTTCATGCCGCGCCTCGAAGATGGAGATCAAAGGCGCAAGATGATATTGGCCATATCATGTCACTTTATGATTTGCATGTGATGTTTGTCATGTTTACATCTTATTTGCTTAGAATGACGGTAGCATAAATAAGATGATCCCTCGCAATAATTTCAAGAAAGTGTTCCCCCTAACTGTGCACGGTTGCTAAGGTCCGTTGTTCCGAAGCACCACGTGATGATCGGGTGTGATAGGTTCTAACGTTCGCATACAACGGGTGTAAGCCAAATTTACACATGCAATACACTTAGGTTAACTTGGCGAGCCTAGCATGTACAGACATGGCCTCGAAACACGGAAGACCAAAAGGTCGAACATGAGTCGTATAGTGGATACGATCAACATGAAGATGTTCACCGATGATGACTAGTCCGTCTCACGTGATGATTGGACACGGCCTAGTTGACTCGGATCATGTATCACTTAGATGACTAGAGGGATGTCTATCTAAGTGGGAGTTCATAGAATAATTTGATTAGATGAACTTAATTATCATGAACATAGTCAAAAGGTCTTTGCAAATTATGTCATAGCTCATGCTTTGGTTCTACTGTTTTAGGTATGTTTCTAGAGAAAATTTAGTTGAGAGTTGACAGTAGCAATTATGCGGACTGGGTCCGTGAACTGAGGATTGTCCTCATTGCTGCACAGAAGGGCTATGTCCTTAATGCACCGCTTAGTGCGTTGAACCTCGAGTGTCGTCTATAGATGTTGGGAAACATCTGACATACACGTTTTGATGACTACGTGATAGTTCAGTGCGTAATGCTAATGGTTTAGAATTGTGGCACCAAAGACGTTTTTGAAACGTCGTAAAACATATGAGATGTTCCAAAGACTGAAATTGGAATTTCAGACTAGTGCCCACGTCAATAGGTATGAGACCTCTGACAAGTTTCTTAAGCCTGCAAACTAAGGGAGAAAAACTCAATCGTTGAGAATGTGCTCAGATTGTCTGAGTACTGCAATCGCTTGAATCGAGTGGGAGTTAATCTTCCAGATGAGAAATTGATGGTTCTCCATAGTGACTGCCACCAAGCTATTGGAGCTTCAGGATGAACTATAACATATCAGGGATAGACATGATGGTCCTTGAGCAACTTGCGATGTTTGACACCGCGAAAGTAGAAATCAAGTGGGAGCATCAATTGTTGATGGTTAAAACACTAGTTTCAAGAAGGGCAAGGGAAAGAAGGGATACTTCATGAGACGACAAATCAGTTGCTGCTCTAGTGAAGAAACCCAAGGTTGAACCAAAGCCGAGACTACGTGCTTCTATAATGAGGGGAACGGTCACTGAAGCAGAACTACCCTAGATACTTGATAGATGAGAAGGCTGGCAAGGTCGACAGAAGTATTTTGGATATACGTCATATTATTATGTACTTTACTAGTACTCCTAGTAGCACCAGGGTAATAAATACTGGTTCGGTTGCTAAGCGTTAGTAACTCGAAATAAAAGGCTCCGGAGACTAGCTAAAGGTGAGATGATGATATGTGTTGGATGTGTTTCCAAGGTTGATGTGATCAAACATCGCACGCTCCCTCTACCATCGAAATTGGTGTTAAACCGAAATAATTGTTATTTGGTGTTTGCGTTGAGCATAGACATGATTGGATTATGTTTATCGCCACACGGTTATTCATTTAAGGAGAATAATGGTTACTCTGTTTATTTGAATAATACCTTCGATGGTCTTGCACCTAAAATGAATGGTTTATTGAATCTCGATCGTAGTGATACACATGTTCATGCCAAAAGATATAAGATAGTAACGATAGTACCACATACTTGTGGCACTGCCATTTGAGTCATGTTGGTATAAAACGCATGAAGAAGCTCCATGTTGATGGATCTTTGGTCTCACTCGTTTTGAAAAGATTGAGACATGCGGACCGTGTCTATTGGTAGATATGCATGAAGAAACTCCATGCAGATGGATCGTTTGGACTCACTTGATTTTGAATCACTTGAGACATGCAAATCATACCACATGGGCAAGATGACTGAAAGGCCTTGTTTTCAGTAAGATGGAACAAGAAAGCAACTTGTTGGAAGTAATACATTTTGATGTGTGCAGTCCAATGAGTGCTGAGGCATGCAGTGGATATCGTTATGTTCTTACTTCACACATGATTTGAGTAGATGCTGAGTATATTTACTTGATGAAACACAAGTCTGAATTATTGAAAGTTTCAAGTAATTTCACAGTGAAGTTGAAGATCGTCTTGACAAGAGGATAAAATGTCTATGATATGATCATAGAGATGAATATCTGAGTTACGAGTTTGGCACACAATTAAGACATTATGGAAATTGTTTCACGACTAATACCGCCGGGACCACCATAGTGTGATGGTGTGTCCGAACATCACAACTGCACCCTATTGGATATGGTGCATACCATGATGTCTCTTATCGAATTACCACTATCGTTTATGGGTTAGGTATTAGAGACAACCGCACTCACTATAAATAGGGCACCACACCATTCCGTTGAGACGACACCGTATGAACTATGGTTTAGGAAAACCCTAAGCTGTCGTTTCTTAAAGGGATATTTACATTTCCCCCCCTAACTTTGTCCCAACCTCATCTTTACCCCTAAATAAAAACAGTGCTCAACTTTACCCCTCTTCCGTTAAGTGCGCTTATAGAAATACCCTTCCGTACATTTTCCGTCTAGTCAAAGGCCTTTGACCGTTAACTGTGCGTGTAGAAAAATCTAACGGTCAAAGGCCTTTGACTGGACGGAAAATGTACGAAAGGGCATTTCTATAAGCGCGCCTAATGGAAGAGGGGCAAAGTTGAGCATTGTTTTTATTTAGGGGTAAAGATGAGGTCGGGACAAAGTAAGGGAAAAAAATGGAATTAGCCCTTCCTTAAAAGTTTGGGGCTGCGATGCTTATGTGCAGAAGTTTCAGGCTGATAAGCTCGAACCCAAAGCAGATAAATGCATCTTCATTGAATACCCAAAACAGTTGGGTATACCTCCTATTTCAGATCCGGAAGCAAAAGTGATTGTTTCTAGAAACGGGTCCTTTCTCGAGGAAAAGTTTCTCTCAAAAGAATTGAGTGGGAGGATGGTGGAGACTTGATGAGGTTATTGAACCGTAACTTCAACTAGTGTGGAGAAGGGCACATGAAGTTGTTCCTGTGGCACCTACACCGATTGAAGTGGAAGCTTATGATAGTGATCATGAAACTTCGGATCAAGTCACTACCGAACCTCATAGGTTGACAGGGATGCATACTACTTCAGAGTGGTACGTAATCCTGTCTTGGAAGTCATGTTGCTAGACAACAATGAACCTACGAGCTATGGAGAAGCGATGGTGGGCCCGTATTCTGACAAATGGCTCGAGGCCATAAAATCTGAGAGAGGATCCATGTATAAAAACAAAGTATAGACTTTGGAAGAACTACTTGATGGTCGTAAGGCTGTTGGGTGCAGATGGATTTTAAAAGGAAGATGGACAATGATGGTAAATGTCACCATTAAGAAAGCTCGACTTGTCGTTAAGATGTTTTCCGACAAGTTCAAAGGAGTTGACTACGATGAGACTTTCTCACTCGTAGCGATGCTAAGAGTCTGTTGGAATTATGATAGCAGTTACTGCATTATTTATGAAATCTTGCAGATAGGATGTCAAAACATTGTTTCCTCGACGTTTTTCTTGAGGAAAGGTTGTATGTGATAAAACCAGAAGTTTTTTGACAATCCTGAAAGATGCTAACAAGTATGCGAAGCTCCAGCAATCCTTCTAAGGATTGGAGTAAGCATCTGGAGTTGGAATGTACGCTTTGATGAGATGATCAAAGATTTTGGGTTTATACAAAGTTTATGAGAAACTTGTATTTCCAAAGAAGTGAGTGGGAGCACTATAGAATTTCTGATGAGTATATGTTGTTGACTATTGTTGATCAGAAATGATGTAGAGTTTCTGGAAATCATATAGGGTTATTTGAAAAGTGTTTTTCAATGGAAAACCTGGATTAAGCTACTTGAACATTGAGCATCAAGATCTATAAGGATAGATCAAAATCGCTTAATAGTACTTTCAAACGAACACATACCATGACAGAATTTTGAAGGAGTTCAAAAATAGATCGGCAAAGAAGGAGTTCTTGGCTGTGTTATAAGGTATGAGTATTGAGTAAAACTCAAGACCCGACCACGGCAGAATAGAGAGAAAGGACGATGGTCGTCCTCTATGCTTTAGACGTAGGCTCTAAAGTATGATGTGTTGTGTATCGCACCTGAAGTGTGCCAAGCCATGAGTCAGTCAAGGGGTACAAGTGTGATCTAGGAATGGATCACAGGACAACGGTCAAGGTTATCCTTAGTAACTAGTGGACTAAGGAATTTTCTCGATTATGGAGGTGGTAAAAGAGTTCGTCATAAAGGGTTACGCTGATGCAATCTTTGACACAAATCTGGATGATTCTGAGTAGTAAACCGGATTCGTATAGTAGAACCGTTATTTGGAATAGCTCCAAATAGACCGTGGTAGCAGCATATACAAGATGACATAGAGATTTGTAAAGCACACACGGATCTGAAAGGTTCAGACCCGTTGACTATAACATATCTCACAAGCATAACATGATCAAACCCAGAACTCATTGAGTGTTAATCACATGGTAATGTAAACTAGATTATTGACTCTAGTAAACACATTGGGTGTTAGTCACATGGGGATCTGACATTGAGTGTTAATCACATAGCGATGTGAACTGGATTATTGACTCTAGTGCAAGTGGGAGACTATTGGAAATATGCCCTAGAGGAAATAATAAATTAGTTATTATTATATTTCCTTGTTCATGATAATCGTTTATTATCCATGCTAGAATTGTATTGATAGGAAACTCAGATACATGTGTGGATACATAGACAACACCATGTCCCTACTAAGCCTCTAGTTGACTAGCTCGTTGATCGATAGATGGTTACGGTTTCCTGACCATGGACATTGGATGTCGTTGATGACGGGATCACATCATTAGGAGAATGATGTGATGGACAAGACCCAATCCTAAGCCTAGCACAAGATCGTGTAGTTCGTATGCTAAAGCTTTTCTAATGTCAAGTATCATTTCCTTAGACCATGAGATTGTGCAACTCCCGAATACCGTAGGAATGCTTTGGGTGTACCAAACGTCACAACGTAACTGGGTGGCTACAAAGGTGCACTGCGGGTATCTCCGAAAGTGTCTGTTGGGTTGGCACAAATCAAGACTGGGATTTGTCACTCTGTGTAAACGGAGAGGTATCTCTAGGCCCACTCGATAGGACATCATCATAATGTGCACAATGTGACCAAGGAGTTGATTACGGGATGATGTGTTACGGAATGAGTAAAGAGACTTGCCGGTAACGAGATTGAACAAGGTACCGGGATACCGACGATAGAATCTCGGGCAAGTACTGTACCGATAGACAAAGGGAATTGTATACGGGATTGATTGAATCCTTGACATCGTGGTTCATCCGATGAGATCATCATGGAGCATGTGGGAGCCAACATGGGTATCCAGATCCCGCTGTTGGTTATTGATCGGAGAGTTGTCTCGGTCATGTCTTCATGTGTCCCGAACCCGTAGGGTCTACACACTTAAGGTTCGGTGACACTAGGGTTGTAGAGATATTAGTATGCGGAACCCGAAGGTTGTTAGAAGTCCCAAATGAGATCCCGGACGTCACGAGGAGTTCCGAAATGGTCCGGAGGTGAAGATTTATATATAGGAAGTCCAGTTTCGGCCATCGGGAAAGTTCCGGGGGTAATCGGTATTGTACCAGGACCACCGGAAGGGTCCCGGGGGTCCACCGGGTGGGACCACCTATCCTGGAGGGCCCCATGGGCTGAAGTGGGAGGGGAACCAGCCCCTGGTGGGCTGGTGCGCCCCCCATGGGCCTCCCCCTGCGCCTAGGGTTGGAAACCCTAGGGGTGGGGGGCGCCCCACTTGACTTGGGGGGCAAGTTCCCCCCCTTGGCCGCCGCCCCCTTGGAGATTGGATCTCCTAGGGCCGGCGCCCCCCTAGGGGTCCTATATATAGTGGGGGGGAGGGAGGGAAGCCACACCCAAGCCCTTGGCACCTCCCTCTCCCTCCGTGACACCTCTCCATCTCGTTGGTGCTTGGTGAAGCCCTACCGAGATCCCGCTACTTCCACCACCACGGTGTCGTGCTGCTGGATCTCCATCAACCTCTCCTCTCCCCTTGCTGGATCAAGAAGGAGGAGACATCTTCCCAACCGTACATGTGTTGAAAGCGGAGGTCCCGTCCGTTCGGCGCTTGGTCATCGGTGATTTGGATCACGACGAGTACGACTCCATCAACCCCGTTCTCTTGAATGCTTCCGCTCGTGATTTACAAGGGTATGTAGATGCACTCCCCTCTCCCTCGTTGCTAGATGACTCCATAGATTGATCTTGGTGATGCATAGAAAATTTTGAAATTCTGCTACGTTCCCCAACAGTTCCGTCCCGCACAGTCGATTAGTAGAGCTGCAGACTCAAGGATTTCTCCCTCCAGCGTATATGGTCCCCGTCTGAGCCGGGCTCGCCACCTATAATGGTGGGGAGCAAGTGGAGAGCTTCCCCAGCTCCTCTAAGGGGGAGCGGGTGTGCCTTGTCCCTTACTTACTACGGGGACTCGGATTTCCAATTCATCCGTTCCTCCGCGGGCTCCTGGAGTTTTACGGCCTCCAACTGCATACTTTCACCCTTGCTTCCATATTACACATCGCCGGCTACGTTGCCCTTTGCGAGCTATTTCTGGGCTTCGAGGCTCATTTTGAGCTGTGGAAAAGGTTATTTTTCCTTGTGCCCCGCACATAGTAGGGATCACTTTATCAAGTGGGCGGAGCCAAAATATGGCGCATCGCCGAAACCGGATACCTGTCCGGTACTCCGAAGAAGACGTCCGAAGACTGGACTTCGGAGTGGTTTTATATGGAGGACGTCCCCCTTCCAGACCCTGTTCGGCGGGGTCTTCCTGAGTTCAACAATGCTCCTCTGAAGAAACACCGAAGATGGCGCCCACGGAGCCCCTAGGAGGAAGACAAAGGAGAAGTCCTTTACCTAATGAACCAGATTAAAGCGCTGGCTCGATCAGGTTTGACAATAATTGAGGTTATGTCAATATGCATAATGCGGGGAATGCAGCCACTTCAATATCGAGGGCACCCCCTGTGGTGTTTTAACGGGGAAGATGATGCCACCCGTTGTGGGCGTAAGGGACCGGACTCCGCTGCTGCTTTAGCAAAAATTATGTCCGAGTTGTTCAAGGGAGAGGAAGAGGAGTTCATCCGTATCAAGCCACGGGATGGATTCTCCATGTACAACCCTCCAAGATGGGTGAGTTATACCTCTTTACTCCCATTCTTCCCGCATTCTTCATCGTAGGTACTCACCTTGCCTTTTTACGGCAGGAACTGCGAAAAGCTGTAAGGGAGGTCAACAACCCATCTCCAAAACCAGAGGACCCTGACCAGGCCCTCGGTCCCAGACTCGAAGAGGATCCGGACATATTCGTGGAGCTGATAGACCGGCAATTCTATCAATTGAGCTGTGATGACGCCATGGTGGCCATAACGGCCGACTATCCCGGACTACTCCCTGCGTCGCACGTAAGAAAAACCAAAATCTCAACTCCAAAAATAGGATCCCCTTTTATACACTTCACCTACCGTACACATATGGTGTTTTACACGGAAGGCATTCAGGACGCCGTGCCGAACCCGCAGCAACTTGCCATCAAGAGTCACCGAAGCCGGGTAGGCCAAAAAGGAAGGCAGTCAGGACGGAGACGCCGGCGCAGAGGTATGACACAAAACCTCGCTCTATGGTTGTCGTCTTTCTCAAAATATAATGACGTCCATGTTTCTTTAATAGAAAGAACGCTCAACGGACTATATCTGGAGAGGCTGCCGATCACGCCTCCACCAGTTGGGCTCCAGGGCCGGACATAGAGGTGGAAGCCAACATGGGGCGGACGCCAGATGCTCCTCCTACAGAGGATGTGGATAGACTATCCGCTACAAATTCAGAAGTGGAGAGCGCCATGAATCACAGGCGTCGCCGGGCCGTACTCTATGACGCTTGTTTCTCACCAGATGCCTTCAATTCCGGAGACGTGTACATCCGTGCTGCTCAAAATGGTCTAGCCAGAGCCACGTATCAGTATGTAAGGGATATACGGGTAAGCAAATCTGACGATTATATGTATCAGTAGCCCCTGAGACTTGAAACAGTTGACGCAACTGATTTAAGGATCATTATTTGTGCAGGTTCTTACGGAGAAGAATTCCCAATTGTCTCAAGAGCTGGACGAGTGCAAGGCCCGGCTGGAAGCCGCTGTTGCCGCATTGAAGGAGTCCAAAAAGGGTCCCCCTGGTAACTCTTTTGTCTATTGCAAAGAATATGGGTACCAGATAGTATGCGACATGTACGCACACCTAACAATAGATGTTGCAGGTGGCCCCGGAGTACATCTGGAGGTCGTGGAGGCGGATACGACACGTGATGATCGACAGCGAAATGCTGGTGAGCGCGTGCTGACGCGAGTCAGGAGGGAGAAAAATGATCTCCAAGACGCCAATATCCGGCTGGGCGTGGAACTGCAGGATGTCCGAGCCCAGCTTGCGGACTCCGTGAAGGAGAATAAACGGCTTCGGCGCGGCATTTTTACTAAGTGCTTGAACGAACTTTTTTAAAGGAGTTCGGTGAAGAAGCCTGCTAACAGCGTTATGTCTGCAGGTATGCTGACGGGTCATCCCGCGGAGGAGATGCCCGGGTCTTTGGGTGATCTTCTACCAGAGCTCTCATAACTGCACGAACAAGTTCGGCAGGTGATGCAGGGTATTGCCCAAGACTTGTGGCCATCCGCGTCCCTGCCAGGAGGCATGGGGGAGCTTATAGAGAAGCTCAAGGGAGCGCGGCGGCGCTTCCGATTATGGAAGATACCAGCCTGCCGACAAGGTGCAAGGGAAAGCCTGGGCTATGGTGAAGACACGATATACCAAGGCTGACCCAAACCACATGGCCGAGGTTGGACCTGTGGGGCCCGATGGGAAAGAGATCTCTGTCAGTTTAGTGTATGATCAAGTAGCATTAGCCGCAAAGTATTCCCAACAGGATTGTAGGCTAGACAGCCTGTTGGATGATATAGAAGAAGAATTTAATCAGTCTTAGTGATTGTGTACTTCAAGTGACATATGTAATGTCCCTAGCCGGATTGTAAATCATTTGTCATGGCAGACCTTTTCGCTTCGACCTCTGGACCCGATAGTCCGGAGTGTATCCGAATACCCACTCGCTTATGTAAAAACCGGGGTATGCATGGAAACTAGGCGTAGGGGTCATAAGTGCTTGAACAGACAAGTACCCAACTAGCTATGTTATATTACATGGATAGTAAGAAACATCTTCCAGGGAGAATAGTTCCGCTAAGGGTTCCTTTCCCTGGGTACGCATGCCCTAATGTGCATGTACGAACTGCGAGACGTAGGCTAAAAACATCTGGGGGCGTGTAGTAATTTAAATTAAAGTTGTCTTTTATTCACCGACCGAATATTCCCTTAAAAACGCTAGCTTTCGGCTTCACCCAGTCTGAGGTACACATGCGGCTGACCCGACAGTAACAATCGCAGAGGTGCTCCCCTTATGCCCTAGCCGAATTAACGGGAACGTAGGGCATAAATACAAGAGCCAGGAAACCCAGCTTGGCCAAAACTTAAGCCATATCGATGCATATAATGGCAAAAAAAGGTACATGCGAAAGAATAACACATGTGCGGGGCATAAAGCCCGGAAAGTTAATTAGATTAAGCTTATGTATAAGAATCCCCCGGGTATATTGAGCGCAGTTAGCGCGTCAAGATTGTGTAACCAAGACACAAGTGTAGCCCTTTAGGGCCTTGAAGAGAAAAGAGAGAAAGAAAGAGAGAAAAAACAGATGTGCAAAAAAAATCCTGGAGGTAAGGAGACGAACATAGAGTCCGACGCTAGGCGTAGAATCTTCGGAGTCTGGCTGCGTTCCATGGGTTTGGCTCGAGTCGATTATCCGATGCATCCCGCAGACGGTATGCTCCACCGGTCAAAACCTGGTCGATAATGAAGGGACCTTCCCATTTGGGCTTGAGCTTGTTCTTTTTCTTCTCCGGCAGGCGTAGAACTAGTTCGCCAATGTTATGGGTTTTGGCCCGCACTTCTCTGCTTTGATACCTTCGAGCCTATTGCTGATAGAATGCGGAACGGGCTTTTGCCACGTCTCGCTCCTCCTCCAGGGCATCCAAACTGTCCTGCAGATCGAGCTCGGCCTCTGTTTCTTCGTACATGCGCACTCGAGGTGAGTCATGAATTATGTCGCAAGGCAGCACCGCCTCAGCGCTGTACACCATAAAAAACGGTGTGTATCTAGTAGTGCGATTCCGCGTGGTCCCCAGCCCCCATAGTACAGACTCGAGCTGCTCTACCCAATGAGTGTCTGATTCCTTTAAGGATCAGACTAATTTGGGTTTAATGCCGCTCATGATAAGACCATTCGCTCGTTCGACTTGACTGTTAGTTTGCGGATGATAGACAGAAGCATAATCGAGCTTGATGCCCATGTTGCTGCACCAAAGTTTCACCTCATCGGCTGTAAAGTTCGTGCCTTTGTCAGTGACGATGTTGTGGGGGACGCCATAACAGTGTACAACCCCAGATATGAAGTCTATCACCGGTCCGGATTCAGCCGTTTTAACAGGTTTGGCTTCTATCCATTTGGTAAATTTATCCACCATGACTAGTAAGTATTTTTTCTTATGGGTTCCCCCGTTGAGGGGTCCGACCATATCGAGCCCCAGACCGCAAAGGGCCAAGTAATGGGGATTGTTTCGAGGGCGGTAGGTGGCATGTGGCTTTGGTTTGCAAAAAGCTGGCAACCGACACAATGTTGTACCAGATGCCGTGCATCTGCCCGGGCCGTCGGCCAATAAAAACCTGTACGGAAGGCCTTGCTTACAAGGGCCCAGGCTGCAGCATGGTGGCCGCCGAGTCCGGCATGGATTTCTGCCAAAATCTTCCGCCCTTCCTCTCCGGAGATGCACCTTTGAAGGACTCCGGTTGTGCTTTTCTTATAAAGCTCTCCCTCATGGACCTTGTAGGCTTTAGATCGCTGCACTATGCAGCGGGCCTCATTTTGGTCCTCGGGTAATTCCTGTCTAGTTAGGTAGGCCAGGAATGGTTTTGTCCATGGGGCGATGACGGCCATTATCATGTGGGCTGAAGGTGTTATTTCAGTGGCAAAGCCTCCGATTGTGTCAGAGTGTTCGGTATCTGGGGTTGTGGCCGGGTCCGGACTATTTTTGCCGGTGTCCCCTTCCCATACCACAGATGGTTTAAACAGTCTTTCTAGGAAGATGTTCGGTGGGACAGGGTCGCATTTAGCGCCGATACGGACGAGGATGTCCGCCGCCTGGTTGTTTTCCCGAGCCACATGGTGGAATTCAAGCCCCTCGAACCGAGCTGACATTTTGAGGATGGTGTTGTGATATGCCGCCATGTTCGGATCCTTGGCATCGAAGTCTCCATTTATTTGGGATATTGCAAGGTTCGAGTCCCCACGCACCTCTAGGCGTTGGATGCCCATGGAGACTGCCATCTGGAGGCCGTGTAATAGGGCCTCGTATTCGGCTGCATTATTGGAGTCTGTATATAGTATTTGGAGCACGTATTGCACCGTATCTCCGATGGGGTACGTCAGGACGACGCCAACCCCAGACCAGCCAGCATTTTAGAGTCGTCGAAGTGCATGATCCAATTGGAGTATGCGCCGTACTCTTTAGGGAGTTCGGCTTCCGCCATTCGGCTACGACATCGGCCAGTACTTGCAACTTAATGGCTCGTCGTGGCTTATATGTTATGTTGAACGGGAGGAGCTCGATGGCCCATTTGGCAATCCAACCTGTGGCATCGCGGTTGTTTATTATGTCATTGAGTGATACTTCGGAGGCCACCGTAATCGAACACTCTTGAAAGTAGTGTCGTAATTTCCGGGATGCCATAAATACCACGTATGCTATCTTTTGGTAATGTGGGTAACGTGATTTGCATGGAGTGAGGACAGTGGATACATAATATACCGGCTTTTGAAGTGGGAATTTATGTCCGTCCATCTCTCGTTCGACGATGAGCACTGCGCTTACAACTTGGTGAGTTGCCGCTATATATAATAGCATTGGTTCGCCAATAGTTGGCGCGGCCAAGATCAGGTTGGTGGCCAGGATGACTTTTATTTCTTCCAGTCCGGCCGTGGCTGCGTCCGTCCACTCGAAGTGTTCGGTGCGCCGAAGAAGGAGATAAAGGGGAAGTGCATTTTCTCCTAATCGGGAGATAAAGAGGCTTAAAGTCACCACACATCCAGTTAATTTCTGGATTTGCTTGAGGTCAGTTGGGATAGCCAACTGCGACAAAGCTCGGATTTTAGCCAGATTTGCTTCAATTCCTCTACTGGAGACGATGATGCCCAGGAGCTTTCCGGCGGGAACGCTGAAAACGCATTTTTCCGGATTGAGCTTGATGTCGTATGTTTGGAGATTGGTGAATGTGAGCCTCAACTCGTATATTAAAGAGTCAAAGTGTCTGGTTTTAATGACCACATCGTCTACATATGCCTCCATAGTCTTACCGATCTGCTTTTCCAGACATGTCTGGATCATGCGCTGATATGTTGAACCGACGTTTTTGAGCCCGAAGGGCATTGTGTTAAAACAGAAGGGGCTATATGGTGTGATAAATGCCGTTTCGACTTGATCAGACTCCGCCATCTTAATTTGGTGGTAACCGGAGTATGCGTCAAGGAAGCACAATGATTCGTGTCCTGTGGTAGCGTCGATGATTTGATCGATGCGGGGGAGTGGAAAGGGATCCTTTGGGCAAGCCTTATTAAGGTCTTTGAAGTCGACGCATAGGCGCCAGGATTTGTCCTTCTTTGGTATCATCACCAGGTTTGCTAGCCAGTCCGGATGTTTTATTTCTCTAATAAATCCGACCTCCAGTAGCTTGGCTAGCTCCTCTCCCATGGCTTGTCACTTAGGTTCAGAGAAACACCGGAGAGTCTGCTTGACCGACTTGAATCCTTTTAGAACATTAAGGCTATGCTCAGCCAATCTGCGTGGGATTCTTGGCATGTCTGAAGGATGCCAGTCGAATATGTCCCCATTCTCGCGCAGAAACTCCCGTAGTGCGGCATCTACAGCGGGGTTTAACTGTGCCCCGATGGATGTTGTTTTTGTGGGGTCCGTTGGATGGACTTGGAATTTGACTATTTCGTCCGCTGGTTTAAAGGAGGTGGACTTGGATCTTTTGTCTAGTGTCACGTCATCCCGGTCCATCGTGGAGCGCAGCGCGGTTAACTCCGCCACAAGGGCTTCAGATAATGCCTCGAGGGCTAGTGCGGCTGTTTTGTCGTCGGCGCGGAGTGCTATGTCCGGATCACTAACTAGAGTGATGATTCCATTGGGTCCGGGCATTTTGAGCTTCATGTACCCGTAATGGGGTATGGCTTGAAAAATCGTGAATGCCTCCCGCCCTAGAAGGGTGTGGTATCCGCTACTGAACGGGGCCACTTGGAATGTAATTTCTTTGGACCTTTAATTCTCCGGAGTGCCGAATACCACATCAAGTGTGATTTTCCCAGCGCAACGTGCCTCCCGACTAGGGATGATTCCTCGGAAGGTCGTACTGCTTTGCTCAATATGGTTGATGTCTATTTCCATTTTTTGGAGAGTTTCCTCATAAATGAGGTTTAATCCGCTGCCGCTGTCCATGAGCACCTTATTGAGCCGAAAGCCGTCCACAATTAGACTGAGGACCAAAGTGGCTGGTGTTCGGGCTGTTCGGAATTTAGGTTTGTCACTAACATTGAAGGTGATAGCCGTGTCGCTCCATGGATTTATTGCTTCCACGTGGCAGACTTCGGCGAGGCTGCGGAGTACTCGCTTACGCCTATTATTTGAGGCGAAGGTCTCGAAGACCGTTAATATTGTATTGTTATCCGTGGGAAGGTGCTCTAAGGTATTTTGGGTGAGGAGATCCGCACCGCTTTTGGCCACCTGCCGGAGTACCCAACATGCTCTAAGGCTGTGTGTTAATATGGTATCCGCTGTACTATGGATTTTGCAGGGCCCGTTAAGCCATCCCTCCAATACGGTTCCACGCCCTATAGTGGGCTTTTGTTTCTTTGTAATTGAGTCGGGCGACTTATGAGAGTGCACCCTTTTAGTTCGGATTGGGGGTTTTGTTAGAGCCAGATTATCCCAAAATTGCGTTTGGGTTTTCCAGGCACTTTCCATCGCATAGTATTTCCGTACTATGGCCGCCAAGTCAGCGAAGTGTGCTATGTCATGGCGACTTATGGCATTGAGGACTCCCTTGTCCGTGCAATTGTTGCAAAAGAACGAAATTGCCTCTTCCTCGCGACAGTCCTTGACCTTGTTCATTACAAGGAGGAATCTGGCCCAATAGTGATGTACTGTCTCTTGGTGCGCTTGCCTAATGTGGGAAAGATCGTTTGTATCCGGGTGGGTGGGTGGATTTAAGTCCAGACCTTGACCCAATCTGTGATCCCGGGGCATGGGAGTTTCCGATCTTAGAAGTTCGGGCTCTGGGATGTTGCCCTGTGGGTTCGGTATACGGCCTGATTCTGGATTCAGGGTTAGTGCGGTGTCCTCCCGTGAGCGAGCATCCTCTTCAGAGAGCTCGGGAATCCGGACATAGTTCATCCTCACGATAGAGGGAGAATCGCCGCATTGCTCCTCCACCACCGCTATCTGGTGGGTGACCCGCGAAGAGTTAATCTCCCTTTGGTCGGGTTTAAGCCCGATCCGATCGTAGTCCGTAGTGACTCCCAGAGCGGCAATGCGATCCAAGAGCTCGTTCAAAGAGGAGAGATCCATTGGATCCATCTGCTCGGCAAATTTCGAGCCGATGTGGAGGCTATTTTCGATGACCCGAGAGGTCATCGTCCGCGCAGCAGCCGAGCGGGCGGTCATGACAAAGCCGCCTAGTCGGAGAGTTTGGCCTACAACCAGGGCTCCCCCAGAGGTGATGTTGTCCTTGACAACAAGGCGAGCCATCCTCCTTATGGTGACGACACAGTGGAACTCTCAATGAAAGCACCAACGTCGGTGTCAAAATCGGCGGATCTTGGGTAGGGGGTCCCGAACTGTGCATCTAGGGCAGATGGTAACAGGAGGCAGGGGACACGATGTTTACCCAGGTTCAGGCCCTCTTGATGGAGGTAATACCCTACGTCCTGCTTGATTGTTCTTGATAATATGAGTGTTACAAGAGTTGATCTACCATGAGATCAGAGAGGCTAAACCCTAGAAGCTAGCCTATGGTATGATTGTATGTTGTCCTACAGACTAAAACCCTCCGGTTTATATAGACACTAGAGGGGGTAGGGTTACACAAGGTCGGTTACAAAGGAGGAGATATACATATCCGTATTGCCTAGCTTGCCTTCCACGCCAAGTAGAGTCCCATCCGGACACGAGACGAAGTCTTCAGTCTTGTATCTTCATAGTCCAACAGTCCGGCCAAAGGATATAGTCCGACTGTCCGGAGACCCCCTAATCCAGGACTCCCTCAGTCTCACTCTTCCTCTTGAAGAAATATACCCAAGTGTATCTTGAATAATCATCCACAATCACCAAGCAATACTTCCTACCCACAAGACTATCAAAATATGGAGGCCCAAAGAGATCCATGTGAAGGAGCTCCAAAGGCCTCTTCGAGTAAATGATAGTCATGGGAGGGTGAGCCTTTTCATGTAGCTTTGCTTCGATACAAGCACTGCAGGCACGATCTTTAGCAAAACTAACATTTGTTAGTCCACGGACATGGTCCCCCTTGAGAAGACTTTGCAAAGATCTCATATTGACATGGGCTAAACGGCGATGCCAAAGCCATCCCACGTCAACTTTAGCCATTAGGCATGTCACGGTCTTAGTGAGTTGCTCTGAAAAGTTAATCACATAGAGACCGTTTTCGACATGCCCAACAAAGGCTACTTTAAGAGTCTTGCTCCACAAGAGGGCACGGTGTCAACATCAAAGAAGGTGGCAAAGCCCATGAGTGCAAGTTGATGAACGGAAAGTAAATTGTATGCAAGGGACTCAACAAGCATGACCTTCTCGATCGTGAGATCATGAGAAATGACAACCTTTCTGAGTCCCAATACCTTAGAGGACGAGGCGTCACCCCACTCGATGTTGGTAGGCATAGATGGAATCTTTTGCACATCCACCACCAAGTTCTTGCTTCTGGTCATATGATTAGTAGCTCCACTATCGAGCAACCATGATCCCCCACCGGAAGCAAACACCTAAATGAGATCAATGCTTGGTTTTAGGTACCCATTTTGTAATGGGTCCTTTGATGTTAGTAAAAAGGGTCTTAGGAACCCAAATAGACCATTCAATGTACTCATAAGAAGAAACAACAAATTTGGCATAGACATGTCAATCACTAGCACGACATAACACATAAGAAGGGTTAAAGTCGTCGGCTTTGTTGGGAGGAGTAGCATTGCCCTTCTTGGCATCACTACTCTTCACATTGTTCTTCTTCTTCTTAGAGGAACCTTCTCCCTCTTTGACAAAAGTTTGCATGAGAGGAGGAGGTCATTTGGTCTTGTCATTCTTCTTCTTGTTCTTGGACTTGGGTGCAAACCCAATCCCTTCCTTGGCCACAACTTCCTTTTGATTGCTCAAAAGGTCGTTGAGGTTCTTCTTGCCTTGTATGCACAACACAATGCCTTTCTGACGTTGCTCCTTCAACTTAGCATTCTCCTCAACAAGATGCACATGTTCACAACATGGGTTAGTAGCATTTGCATTATCAATAAGACCATATGAGGAGATGTTACTTTCTCCTTGGTTAGCTTTACTTGGAGTTGATCATGAGACTCTTTGAGGCTAGAATGAGCACCCTTCAAGACCTTGTGAGCTTTATCAAGTAAGTCAAACTCCTCTTTGAGCCTAGCAAGATCAACTGTAAGCTTGGTCTTCCCGGAGTTTAGCACACGAGAAACAACAAGAGCATGATCTAGATCTTTCTTTAGTTTAGCATAGTCATCGTTGTGTGACTCCTCAAGAGCCGAGCGATGACAATGCTCTTGTTGGGGAACGTAGTAATTTCAAAAATTTCCTACGCACACGCAAGATCATGGTGATGCATAGCAACAAGAGGGGAGAAAGTTGTCCACGTACCCTCGTAGACCGAAAGCGGAAGCGTTAGCACAACGCGGTTGATGTAGTCGTACGTCTTCACGATCCGACCGATCCAAGTACTAAATGCACAACACCTCTGAGTTCAGCACACGTTCAGCTCGATGACGTCCCGCGAACTCCGATCTAGTAGAGCTTCATGGGAGAGTCCCGTCAGCACGACGGCGTGGTGACGGTGATGATGTTGTTACCGACGCAGGGCTTCGCCTAAGCACCGCTACGATATGACCGAGGTGGAATATGGTGGAGGGGGGCACCGCACACGGCTGGGAGAGATCAACTGATCAACTTATGTGTCTAGAGGTGCTCCCCTGCCCCTGTATATAAAGGAGCAAGGGTGGAGGCCGGCCGGCCCTCTATGGGCGCGCCAGGAGGAGGAGTCCTCCTCCTAGTAGGAGTAGGACTCCCCTTTCCTACTCCTACTAGGAGGAGGAAAGGAAGGAGGAGAAGGAGAAGGAAGGAGAAGGAGGAAAAGGAGGAAAGGAGGCCGGACCCCTAGTCCAATTCGGTTTGGGCTAGGGGGGCCGCGCGCCCTACCTCCTCTCTTCCACCACTTGGCCCATGAGGCCCATTACTTCTTCCTCGTATTCCCGTAACTCCCGGTATCCCCCGAAAATACCCGAATCACTCGGAACCTTTCCAATGTCCAAATATAGTCGTCCAATATATCGATCTTTATGTCTCGACCATTTCGAGACTCCTCGTCATGTCCCCGATCTAATCCGGGACTCCGAACTACCTTCGGTACATCAAATCACATAAACTCATAATACAATCATCACCGAAACTTTAAGCGTGCGGACCCTACGGGTTCAAGAACTCTGTAGACATGACCGAGACATGTCTCCAGTCAATAACCAATAGCGGAACCTGGATGCTCATATTGGCTCCCACATATTCTACGAAGATCTTTATCGGTCAAACTGCATAACAACATACGTTGTTCCCTTTGTCATCGGTATGTTACTTGCCCGAGATTCGATCGTCGGTATCTCAATACCTAGTTCAATCTCGTTACCGGCAAGTCTCTTTACTCGTTCCGTAATACATCATCCCGCAACTAACTCATTAGTTGCAATGCTTCAAGGCTTAAGTGATGTGCATTACCGAGAGGGCCCAGAGATACCTCTCCGACAATCGGAGTGACAAATCCTAATCTCGAAATACGCCAACCCAACAAGTACCTTCGGAGACACCTGTAGAGCACCTTTATAATCACCCAGTTACGTTGTGATGTTTGGTAGCACACAAAGTGTTCCTCTGGTAAACGGGAGTTGCATAATCTCATAGTCATCTGAACATGTATAAGTCATGAAGAAAGTAATAGCAACAAACTAAACGATCAAGTGCTATGCTAACAGAATGGGTCAAGTCAATCACATCATTCTCGTAATGATGTGATCCCGTTAATCAAATGACAACTCATGTCTATGGTTAGGAAACATAACCATCTTTGATCAACGAGCTAGTCAAGTAGAGGCATACTAGTGACACTCTGTTTGTCAATGTATTCACACATGTATTATGTTTTCGGTTAATACAATTCTAGCATGAATAATAAACATTTATCATGATATAAGGAAATAAATCATAACTTTATTATTGCCTCTAGGGCATATTTCGTTCAGTCTCCCACTTGCACTAGAGTCAATAATCTAGTTCACATCGCCATGTGATTTAATACCAATAGTTCACATCACCATGTGATTAACACCCATAGTTCACATCGACATGTGCCTAACACCCAAAGGGTTTACTAGAGTCAATAATCTAGTTCACATTGCTATGTGATTAACACCCAAAGAGTACCGAGGTGTGATCATGTTTTGCTTGTGAGAGAAGTTTAGTCAACGGGTCTGCCACATTCAGATTCGTAAGTATTTTGCAAATTTCTATGTCAACAATGCTCTGCACAGAGCTACTCTAGCTAATTGCTCCCACTTTCAATACGTATCCAGATTGAGATTTAGAGCCATCTGGATCAGTGTCAAAATTTGCATCGACGTAACCCTTTACGACGAACCTTTGGTCACTTCCATAATTGAGAAACATATCCTTATTCCACTCAGGATAATTTTGACCAATGTCCAGTGATCTACTCCTAGATCACTATTGTACTCATTTGCCAAACTCAGGGCAGGGTATACAATAGGTCTGGTACACAGCATGGCATACTTTATAGAACCTATGGCTGAGGCATAGGGAATGACTTTATTCTCTCTCTATCTTCTGCCGTGGTCGGGTTTTGAGTCTTACTCAACTTCACACCTTGTAATACAAGCAAGAACTCCTTCTTTGACTGTTCCAGTTTGAACTACTTCAAAATCTTGTCAAGGTATGTACTCATTGAAAAACTTATCAAGCGTCTTGATCTATCTCTATAGATCTTGATGCTCAATATGTAAGCAGCTTCACCGAGGTCTTTCTTTGAAAAACTCCTTTCAAACATTCCTTTATGCTTTGAAGAATAATTCTACATTATCTCCGATCAACAATATGTCATTCACATATACTTATCAGAAATGCTGTAGTGCTCCCACTCACTTGTAAATACAGGCGTCACCGCAAGTCTGTATAAAACTATATGCTTTGATCAACTTATCAAAGCGTATATTCCAACTCCGAGATGCTTGCACCAGTCCATAGATGGATCGCTGGAGCTTGCATATTTTTGTTAGTACCTTTAGGATTGACAAAACCTTCTGGTTGCATCATATACAACTCTTCTTTAATAAATCCATTAAGGAATGCAGTTTTGTTTATCCATTTGCTAGATTTCATAAAATGCGGCAATTGCTAACATGATTCGGACAGACTTAAGCATAGATATGAGTGAGAAACTCTCATCATAGTCAACACCTTGAACTTGTCGAAAACCTTTTTGCGAAAATTCTAGCTTTGTAGATAGTAACACTACTATCAGCGTCCGTCTTCCTCTTGAAGATCCATTTAATCTCAATGGCTCACTGATCTTTGGGCAAGTCAATCAAAGTCCATACCTTGTTCTTATACATGGATCTCATCTCAGATTAAATGGCCTCAAGCCATTTCGCGGAATCTGGGCTCATCATCGCTTCCTCATAGTTCGTAGGTTCGTCATGGTCAAGTAACATGACCTCTAGAACAGGATTAGCGTACCACTCTGGTGCGGATCTCACTCTGGTTTACCTACGAGGTTCGGTAGTAACTTGATCTGAAGTTACATGATCATCATTATTAGCTTCCTCACTAATTGGTGTAGTAGTCACTGGAACAGATTTCTGTGATGAACTACTTTCCAATAAGGGAGCAGGTACAGTTACCTCATCAAGTTCTACTTTTCTCCCACTCACTTCTTTCGAGAGAAACTCCTTCTCTAGAAAGGATCCATTCTCAGCAATGAATATCTTGCCTTCGGATCTGTGATAGAAGGTGTACCCAACATTTTCTTTTGGGTATCCTATGAAGACGCACTTCTCCGATTTGGGTTTGAGCTTATCAGGTTGAAACTTTTTCACATAAGCATTGCAACCTCAAACTTTAAGAAACGACAGCTTAGGTTTCTTGCCAAACCATAGTTCATACGGTGTCATCTCAACGGATTTAGATGGTGCCCTATTTAACGTGAATGTAGTTGTCTCTAATGCATAACCTCAAAACTATAGTGGTTAATTGGTAAGAAACATCATAGATTGCACTATATCCAATAATAGTACGGTTATGACGTTCGGACACACCATTATGCTGTGGTGTTCCAGGTGGCACGATTTTGTGAAACTATTCCACATTGTTTTAATTGAAGACCAAACTCGTAACTCAAATATTTGTCTCTGCGATCAGATCGTAGAAACTTTATTTTCTTATCACGATGATTTTCTACTTCACTCTGAAGTTTTTGAACTTTTCAAATGTTTCAGAGTTATGTTTCATCAAGTAGATATACCCATATCTGCTCAAATCATCTGTGAAGGTCAGAAAATAATGATACCCGCCGTGAGCCTCAACATTCATCGGACTGCATACATCAGTATGTATTATTTCCAATAAGTCAGTTGCTTGCTCTATTGTTCCGGAGAACGGAGTCTTAGTCATCTTGCCCATGAGGCACGGTTCGCAAGCATCAACTGATTCATAATCAAGTGATTCCAAAAGCCCATCAGCATGGATTTTCTTCATGCACTTTACACCAATATGACCTAAACGGCAGTGCCACAAATAAGTTGCACTATCATTATTAACTTTGCATCTTTTGGCTTCAATATTATGAGAATGTGTATCACGACAATCGAGATCCAACAAACCATTTTCATTGGGTGTATGACCATAGAAGGTTTTCTTCATGTAAACAGAACAACAATTTATTCTCTTACTTAAATGAATAACCGTATTGCAATAAACATGATCAAATCATATTCATGCTCAACGCAAACACCAAATAACACTTATTTAGGTTCAACACTAATCCCGAAAGTATAGGGAGTGTGCGATGATGATCATATCAATCTTGGAACCACTTCCAACACACATCATCACTTCACCCTTAACTAGTCTCTGTTCATTCTGCAACTCCCGTTTCGAGTTACTACTCTTAGCAACTGAACCAGTATCAAATACCGAGGGGTTGCTACGAAGACTAGTAAAATACACATCAATAATCTGTATATCAAATATACCTTTGTTCACTTTGCCATCCTTCTTATCCGCCAAATACTTGGGGCAGTTCCGCTTCCAGTGACCAGTCCCTTTGAAGTAGAAGCACTTAGTCTCAGGCTTAGGATCAGACTTGGGCTTCTTCACTTGAGCAGCAACTTGCTTGCCGTTCTTCTTGAAGTTCCCTTTCTTTCCCTTTGCCCTTTTCTTGAAACTAGTGGTCTTGTTAATCATCAACACTTGATGCTCTTTCTTGATTTCTACCTTCATTGATTTCATCATCATGAAAAGCTCGGGAATCGTTTTCATCATCCCTTGCATACTATAGTTCATCACGAAGTTCTACTAACTTGGTGATGGTGACTAGAGAATTCTGTCAATCACTATTTTATCTGGAAGATTAACTCCCAATTGATTCAAGCGATTGTAGTACCCAGACAATCTGAACACATGCTCACTGCTTGAGCTATTCTCCTCCATCTTTTAGCTATAGAACTTGTTGGAGACTTCATATCTCTCAACTCGGGTATTTGCTTGAAATATTAACTTCAACTCCTAGAACATCCATATGATCCATGACGTTCAAAACGTCTTTGAAGTCCCGATTCTAAGCTGTTAAGCATGGTGCACTAAACTATCAAGTAGTCATCATATTGAGCTAGCCAAACGTTCATGACGTCTGCATCTGCTCCTGCAATAGGTCTGTCACCTAGCGGTGCATTAAGGACATAATTATTCTATGCAGCAATGAGGATAAACCTCAGATCACGGATCTAATCCGCATCATTGCTACTAACATCTTTCAACTTAGTTTTCTCTAGGAACATATCAAAAATAAAACAGGGGAGCTAAACGCGAGCTATTGATCTACAACATAGATATGCTAATACTACCAGGACTAAGTTCATGATAAATTTAAGTTCAATTAATCATATTACTTAAGAACTCCCACTTAGAAAGACATCCCTCTAATATTCTAAGTGATCACGTGATCCAAATCAACTAAACCATAACTGATCATCACGTGAAATGGAGTAGTTTTCAATGGTGAACACCACTATGTTGATCATATCTACTATATGATTCACGCTCAACCTTTCAGTCTCAGTGTTCTGAGGCCATATCTGCATATGCTAGGCTCGTCAAGTTTAACCTGAGTATTCTGCGTGTGCAAAACTGGCTTGCACCCGTTGTAGATGGACGTAGAGCTTATCACACCCGATCATCACGTGGTGTCTGGGCACGACGAACTTTGGCAACGGTGCATACTCAGGGATAACACTTTTATCTTAAAATTTAGTGAGAGATCATCTTATAATGCTACCGTCAATTAAAGCAAGATAAGATGCATAAAAGATAAACATCACATGCAATCAAAATATGTGACATGATATGGCCATCGTCATCTTGTGCCTTTGATCTCCATCTCCAAAACATCGTCATGATCTCCATCGTCACTGGCATGACACCATGATCTCCATCATCTTGATCTATATCAATGTGTCGTCACATGGTTGTCTCCAACAATTGCTCTTGCAACTATTGCTATCGCATAGTGATAAAGTAAAGCAATTATTTGGCACTTGCAACTTATGCAATAGAGACATAACCATAAGGCTTTTGCCAGTTGCCGATAACTTCAATAAAACATGATCATCTCATACAACAACTTATATCTCATCACGTCTTGACCATATCACATCACAACATGCCCTGCAAAAACAAGTTAGACGTCCTCTACTTTGTTGTTGCAAGTTTTACGTGGCTGCTATGGGCTGAGCAAGAACCGTTCTTACCTACACATCAAAACCACAATGATAGTTTGTCAAGTTGGTGCTGTTTTAACCTTCGCAAGGACCGGGCGTAGCCACACTCGGTTCAACTAAAGTTGGAGAAACTGACACCCACTAGCCACCTGTGTGCAAAGCACGTCGGTAGAACCAATCTCGTGTAAGCGTACGCGTAATGTCGGTCCGGACCGCTTCATCCAACAATACCGCCGAACCAAAGTGTGACATGCTGGTAAGCAGTATGACTTATATCGCCCACAACTCACTTGTGTTCTACTCATGCATATTACATCAACGCATAAAACCAGGCTCGGATACCACTGCTGGGGAACGTAGTAATTTCAAAAATTTCCTACGCACACGCAAGATCATGGTGATGCATAGCAATGAGAGGGGAGAGTGTTGTCCACGTACCCTCGTAGACCGAAAGCGGAACCGTTAGCACAACGCGGTTGATGTAGTCGCACGTCTTCACGATCCGACCGATCCAAGTACCGAATGCACGGCACCTCCGAGTTCAGCACACGTTTAGCTCGATGACGTCCCGCGAACTCCGATCCAGCAGAGTTTCACGGGAGAGTTCCATCAGCACGTCGGCGTGGTGTCGGTGATGATGTTTCTACCGACGCAGGGCTTCGCCTAAGCACCGCTACGATATAACCGAGGTGGAATATGGTGGAGGGGGCACCGCACACGGCTGGGAGAGATCAACTGATCAACTTATGTGTCTAGAGGTGCTCCCCTGCCCCTGTATATAAAGGAGCAAGGTGGGAGGCCGGCCGGCCCTCTATGGGCGCGCCAGGAGGAGTCCTCCTCCTAGTAGGAGTAGGACTCCCCTTTCCTACTCCTACTAGGAGGAGGAAAGGAAGGAGGAGAAGGAGAAGGAAGGAGAAGGAGGAAAAGGAGGAAAGGGGGGTCGGCCCCCTAGTCCAATTCGGTTTGGGCTAGGGGGGCGCACGCCCTGCCTCCTCTCTTCCACCACTTGGCCCATGAGGCCCATTACTTCTTCCTCGTATTACCATAACTCCCCGGTACCCCCAAAAATATCCGAATCGCTCGGAACCTTTCCGATGTCCGAATATAGTCGTCCAATATATCCATCTTTACGTCTCGACCATTTCGAGACTCCTCGTCATGTCCCCGATGTCATCCGGGACTCCAAACTACCTTCGGTACATCAAATCACATAAACTCATAATATAATCGTCACCGAAACTTTAAGCGTGCGGACCCTACGGGTTCGAGAACTATGTAGACATGACCGAGACATGTCTCCGGTCAATAACCAATAGGGGAACCTGGATGCTCATATTGGCTCCCACATATTCTACGAAGATCTTTATCGGTCAGACCGCATAACAACATACGTTGTTCCCTTTGTCATCGGTATGTTACTTGCCCGAGATTCAATCGTCGGTATCTCAATACCTAGTTCAATCTTGTTACCGGCAAGTCTCTTTACTCGTTCCGTAATACATCATCCCACAACTAACTCATTAGTTGCAATGCTTGCAAGGCTTAAGTGATGTGCATTACCGAGAGGGCCCAGAGATACCTCTCCGACAATCGGAGTGACAAATCCTAATCTCGAAATACGCCAACCCAACAAGTACCTCCGGAGTGACAAATCCTAATCTCGAAATACGCCAACCCAACAAGTACCTTCGGAGACACCTGTAGAGCACCTTTATAATCACCCAGTTACGTTGTAACATTTGGTAGCACACAAAGTGTTCCTCTGGTAAACGGGAGTTGCATAATCTCATAGTCATAAGAACATGTATAAGTCATGAAGAAAGTAATAACAACAAACTAAACGATCAAGTGCTATGCTAACGGAATGGGTCAAGTCAATCACATCATTCTCCTAATGACCATTAATCAAATGACAACTCATGTCTATGGTTAGGAAACATAACCATCTTTGATCAACGAGCTAGTCAAGTAGAGGCATACTAGTGACACTCTGTTTGTCTATGTATTCATACATGTATTATGTTTCCGGTTAATACAATTCTAGCATGAATAATAAACATTTATCATGATATAAGGAAATAAATAGTAACTTTATTATTGCCTTTAGGGCATATTTCCTTCAGCTCTTCCTCAAGAGAATTAGAGAGATCTGATATCTCATTGGCATAGTCACGACTATGCCCTTCCATCTTAGAGATGGTTTCCTCTTGAGCCTCGATCATGTCATTGGCTTCACCAAGTTGTTCCAAGAGAGCCACAAAGTGCTTCTTGGATTTACCCTTAATCTTACTCATAAAAGACTCAAAATCATTTTCCTCCACATTAGACCCCTCATGTTCATCAATGCAATCCGTCAAAGAAGGATTATTAATGATGGCAGTTTTGATGTTGGGGGTTACCTTGTTGGTGGCTTTAGCCATGAGGCACTTGGCGGTGATGTTCTCATTGGGTGAGCTGAAGACAGACACTCGTGGAGTTGTCACAATGGCAACACAGGCCATGGCAACTGGCTTGCCGTCTTCATCATCATCATCATCATCCTCATTGTACTCTTCTTGTGCCACCAACCCCTTGGGAGGAGTCTTCTTGGTGAAGTTTCTCTTGTTGTGGAAAGACTTGGCCTTGTCCTTTCGGATGAGCTTACCACCATTGTCTTCCCTCTTCTCATAAGGACATTCCGCAACAAAGTGGCTCACATTGCCACAATTATAGCACGTCCTCACTTGTTGTTTGACCTTCACGCCACTTGAGTGGTTTTTGTTGAAGTTGGGCCTTGTGTTCTTCTTGCTCCAAAATTGCCTTGAAGCAAGAGCCATGTGTTCATGATAGGCATACTTTGTATCTTCGGGGTTGCTCTCCTCTTCTTCCTCTTTGTCCTCTTCGTCCACACTAACCTTGGCCTTCAATGCAAGGTTGGGCTTCTTTGCTCTTTGAGAACATAACACCGCATTGTCGGCGGTCTTGTCCAAGATGCTCATAGCCACAAACTCATCCAACACTTCACTTGAGGACAAGGTGTGGAAGTCCGGCCTTTGATGAATGACAGAGGACATTGCCTTGTGATAAGGCATAATGGCCTTGAGGAATTTGCGATTGATACAATTGTCATTCGTATCCTTGCTCCCATGATCTCGGAGTGAGACCACTAGTTTGGTTAATCTCCGATAAAGCTCACGAGGTTCTTCATCTTCTTTCATTGCAAACTCGTCGGCTTCATCTTGCACCACTTCATAGTTGGAGCATTGAATGCTTGCGCTTCCCCTATAGAGGGAAACAACATGGTGCCATGCATCCTTGGCCATGGTGAAGGGCCAGAGATGAGCAAGATCTTCGGGTGGAATTGCATCTTGGATGATGAAGAGAGCATTCTCATTGACTTGATTATCCACTGCTTCTCTAGGGGTGAAGTTACTTCGGTCATGCAGATAAAAACCTTCTTCAATGATTCTCCAAATGTTAGTATTAACATGGTTCAAATGACGCTTAAAGCAAGAAACCCAAGAATCAAAGTCCTCATTTTCACAATCTTAGGGGGAAGACCGGCATGATTCAAATGAGTGGAAGGAATTGGTCCACCATAAGTAAGCGGAGGTTCCACATGGGTAAAGATGCTGTTGCCAATTTTACCACCAGAAGAAGGAGCCTTTTCACTAGTAGCTTCCCCCTTGTCGGAGTTAGCATCTGTCACCTTGTTAGTGGGATCACCCACTTTCAACGATGCGGTAGATAGTTTAAGCCCTTCTAAGAATTTATTAAACATGTTTTCAACCTCGGTCGTCATGGAGGTTTTCAATGTGTCCAAAGCCACATTGAATTCCTCACAAGAGACCGCCGTTCCCCCATCGGCCGTAGACGAGACCGGATTCACACCCGAGTGCTCCTCCACACAGTCTACGGTGTCAACCATACTCTTCGGACGGCAAAGTCCTTAATAAAGAGATGAGGCTCTGATACCAATTGAAAGGATCAATATAGTTGACTAGAGGGGGGTGAATAGGCAACTAACAATTTTTTTAACTTTTCTTTACCAATTTATACTTTGCATCAAAGTAGGTTGTGTAGATATGCAACTAGGTGAGCAACCTATATGATGCAACAAGAACAAGTACACAAGCAAGCAAGGGATATAACACAAATAAGCTTGCACAAGTAAAGGCACGAGATAACCAAGAGTGGAGCCGGTGAAGATGAGGATGTGTTACCAAAATTCCTTCCCTTTGAGCGGAAGTACGTCTCCATTGGAGCAGTGTGGAGGCACAATGCTCCCCAAGAAGCCACTAGGGCCACTGTATTCTCCTCACGCCCTCACACAGTGCGAGATACCGTGATTCCAGTATTGGTGCCCTTGGAGGCCACGACCGGACCTTTACAAACAAGGTTCAGGCTATCTCCACAACTTAATTGGAGGCTCCCAACTATACCATAAAGCTTCACCACAATGGAATATGGCTTCGCGGTGACCTCAACCATCTAGGGTGCTCAAAAACCCAAGGGTAACAAGATCTGCAAGGGATGAGTGGGGGAATCAAATTTCTCTTGGTGGAAGTGTAGATCTAGGCCTTCTCAACCAATCCCTAGAGAAACAAGAAGTTTGATTGGCTAGGGAGAGAGATCGGGCGAAAATGGAGCTTGGAGCAATAATGGATCTTGGGGATGGAAGAGATAGTCAACTCGGAGAAGAAGACACCCCCTTATATAGTGGAAGAACTAATCCAACCGTTATCCACCAAGCCAGCCTGCGTAGCACGGTACTACCATGCCAGGGCCGCAGTACTACCGCAGGGGCATGCCCGAGCAGCACAAACCAGGATAGCCCAAATGCACTGAAGCATAGGTCGGTAGAACCACGGGCGCGGTACTACCGCAAGGGAAGGATGTTCCAGATTTTGAGAAGGCATGGACATATAAAAATACATCCGTGGCAACTTTCGCTGAGTTGGAGTCAATGCAAAAATCCGACATAGTGGTACCGTGAGCCAGGGGCGGTACTACCGCGCGGGGTGCGGATGTAAAAAATTACATCCACTCCTACTGTCGCGCATGCTGCTGAGCCAGACCAGAACGCACGGTACTACCGCGCACCGGGTGCGGTACTACCGCGTAGGGCGCGGATGTAAAAAATTACATCCGCTCCTACTACTGCAGCCGCAACAGCGTCTGGCCTGGGCAACGGTTCTACAGCTCCAAAGGAGTGGTACTACCGTGGGCGCTTGCGGTACTACCGCGCCTGGGCCCGGTACTACCGCAAGGGCCTGCGGTACTACTGCTCCTAGGAGCAGTACCACCGCATAGACGAGAAAAGACGGAGGATGCTCCAAAGTGCCAAAGGAAAGGCGGTGCAAACGAGAAGATGTTTACGTGATGATTCCACCCAAACCTTTACAAAGCGGACCCCTCTTAATAGTACGGCTTTCCTATGACTCAAATCCACCGAAAAGAAACATAGAGAAACACCGTCTTCAATAGTCTTCGAGGGGCACCAAAACGTCTTGTGCCTAGTGATGAAATGTGTGAAATACTCCATGCACACGATTAGTCCGCAAAAGCATTGTCATCAATCACCAAAACAACTAAGGGATAAATATGCCCTTACAATCTCCCCCTTTTTGGTGGATTGATGACAATACATGATTTGCAAAAAAGGAGATAACATAGAACATGGGCACACCCCATACCTCTAAAATGTAGATGGGCCCCCCTAGATGTGTGCTATCTAGATGAGTGCTTTGGCCTGCACAGCACACATACTAGGATCTACACTCCCCCTATATTACTGATTTACACTTGTTAATTTGTCCCATGCCAGCCAATGTGTTTTCCTTCTATCTTCCTCATCTCCCCACCAAAAGTTCCTTATAATCTAGGATAATTCATCACAAAGAGAACCGGAAATTTAAAAATTCTCCTGGCATACACTGGTAGGGCCCCAAGTACTAATTTTATTAAATCTTCCTTCACCCCGCAAGATGCATATTTTTAAATCCAGTCAGAAAGCCTTTTGAGAAACTTATCTTTAGTATATTGAAACTTGCCATCCTTCATTCTTCCCTCTGGGACCAATAATCCAAGATATGTATCTTCAAACCCTTTCACTGTAATTTCTAAGATAGCCATAGAAGACACTTGATTCTACATACTGCACTTTTTCCCAAACATAATGGAGCACTTATCAGGACTTAATAACTTCCCAGTTTCCCTTTCGTACACTCTGAAGATATTCTTAGTGGTTAATGCTTGGTCGATCGAGCCCTTAAAAATAACAGACTGTCGTCTGCAAATAATAAGTGAGAAATACTCGGAGCTTGCATATTTGTAACACCCACGATGCGGCTATATCTCCGACGTGTTGGAGCACGACTTAGAGGCATAACCGCATTGTAGGTAATGTCGCAAGAGGGGTAATCTTTACACATCCCATGTACTGAATAAGAAAGAGGTACATAGTTGGCTTACAATCGCCAATTCACACAATACCATAACTATAGCATTACAATCATCCAGATACAATCAAGGTCCGACTACGGAACCAAAATAAAGACAACCCCAAATGCATTAGATCCCCGATCGTCCCAACTGGGCTCCACTACTGATCGTCTAGAAAGGAAACGTAGTATCGTCCCGAGTCCTCATCAAACTCCCACTTGAGCTCAGTCACATCTCCTGGAATGGTATCATCGGTCCCTGCATCTGGTTTTGGAAGTAATCTATGAGTCACGGGGACTCAACAATCTCACACCCTCGCGATAAAGACTATTTAAGCTTATAGGTAGGGAAAACATATGAGGTGGAGCTGGAGCAAGCACTAGCATATATGGTGGCTACCTTACGCACATGAGAGCGAGAAGAGAAGGCGAAGCACGATCGAGAAACTATGATCAAGAAGTGATCCAAGACTACTTACATTCAAGCATAACACGAGACTGTGTTCTCTTCCTGGACTCCACCAAAAAGAGACCATCACGGCTACACACGCGGTTGATCCATTTTAATTAAGTTAAGTTTCAGGTTTTCTACAACCGGACATTAACAAATTACCATCTGCCCATAACCGCGGGCACGTCTTTCGAAAGTTCAAATCCCTGCAGGGGTGTCCCAACTTAGCCCATCACAAGCTCTCATGGTCAACGAAGGATATTCCTTCTCCTAGGACGGCCCGATCAGACTCGGAATCCCGATTACAAGACATCTCAACAATGATAAAACTAAACCAGCAAAGCCGTGAGAATGTGCCGACAAATCCCGATAGGATCTGCACATATCTCGTTCTCAAGGCACACCGGATGAGCCAGACGTCGGGTTGGCATAGACCCTGGTTGCCCAGGGGGCGCCGGACATCGCTCAGGTTGGACCAACACTTAGAGAAGCACTGGCCCAGGGGGTTAAAATAAAGATGACCCTTGAGTCCGCAAAACCCAAGAGAAAAAAGGCTAGGTGGCAAATGGTAAAACCAAGGTTGGGCCTTGCTGGAGGAGTTTTATTCAAGGCGAACTATCAAGGGGTTCCCATTATAACCCAACCGCGTAAGGAACGCAAAATCAAGGAACATAACACCGGTATGACGGAAACTAGGGCGGCAAGAGTGGAACAAAACACCAGGCATAAGGCCGAGCCTTCCACCCTTTACCAAATATATAGGTGCATTAAAGTAGACAAGATATAATAATGATATCCCACCAATAATCATGTCCCAACAAGGAACAAACTCCAATCTTCACCTGCAACTAGCAACGCTATAAGAGGGGCTGACAAAGCGGTAACATAGCCAAACAACGGTTTGCTAGGACAAGGTGAGTTAGAGGTTTGACATGGCAATATGGGTGGCATGATAAAGCATGTGGTAGGTGTCACAGCATAGGCATAGCAATAGAGCGAGCAACTAGCAAGCAAAGATAGAAGTGATTTTGAGGGTATGATCATCTTGCCTGCAAAGTTCACCAAGTTGACGTAAGCTTGATCCTCGTAAGCATACTCAACGGGTTCCTCGATCACGTACTCGTCTCCCGGCTCTACCCAAAGCAAGAACACAAGCAAAGGGAGACACAATCAACCACGGTGCAATGCGCAAGCAAGATGATGCAAAACTTGGCATTATATGCGGGAAGTGATATGCAATGCATATGCATGCTCCGGAAGGAAAAGATTGAACCAGGCCTCAACTTGGAAAACCAAGAGTGACGCTAGAAAGATGAGTTGATTTCGGTCGAAATCGATATAAAGATCACCGGAATCGGATGCACGGTTTGCAAATGGCAAGCAAAACAATAATGGCACAAAGTTGCGATTAACAGCACGATGCCATCTAAAAGCATCGAGAAAAATGAGCTACTGCACTCTAACATAGCAACAAAGCACATGGCAGTGATCCACTCAAGATGCTTGACAAAAGATGAACACTGAGCTACGGCTAATTCACACAATAGCAGGTTCAAACAAGCATGGAAAAAGTGCAAAAGATATCAGGTTCACAGACTTGTGAAAATAACATGTCAGGAATTAACATCAGGAAGCAATGTTTAGAGCAAGATAACAACATGCTATAGGAACATATCATGGAAAAGCAAGGCAGGGCATGAAACTACTCAAAGCATATAATAAAAGTCCCTTACTGACCATAAGCCAAAAGGGATCAGAAAATACAATTGCACCCATGTAAACATAGCAAGTTTCGTTAACAGATTCAGACTTCGCAGAAAACTGGACATGGCAAAAACAGAGTTATGTAGGCATGTTTGCGAGCTCAATGAACTCACCACAAGGCATTGCATGACAAACTAAGCATACACCCAGCAATAAGACATGATCAATAAACTAACCATGGCAAGAACAATCACATAGCATGCATGGATCAGCTACAACAACCTCGGCAAAATTGGTTAACACGTAAACAATCTGCCAGGAACATTTTATAGCAAAAGTAGAGCAAGATTGAGTCATGCTAGGGTACTCCATAATTGCAAACAAAGACATGGATGGATAGAGCACAACAATATCTCCAAATCATCCTTAGTGAACATGCTCAAAAGAGGCATGGATCACTCTGTAGCAACAAGAATACATGGCATAAAAATAACATCAGGGAAATGACTTAGAAGAATTCTAAGTCCCTGAAATCAGCAACATCACGAGAGCTACTTTGCATGCTTGTGCTAGTCACCACATTGGTCACAAAAATACATGGCATACACCCCTATAAAGATGGCATGGCATAGCCCAAAACACATGTAGGGCTCAAGATCATAGGAGGCACACATTAAACATGGCAAAAATGACAAATGACCATAATCTGATAAGAGACAGACACTAACATTACATAGCACTCTTGCAACAGCATTTAGGGCATCAAGATTAACTCAAATGAACATGGTGCAATGTAATGAAATGAAGTGCACATCCAGACGAACAATTTGGTATGCTACACGCACGAAACGGAGCTACGGATGCAAAGTTATGATGCGATGAAGTTGCCTAAAAATATTAGAGACTTAGAAGAAAAAAAACAAAAGTCAACCCTCTCCTCTCAGATCCAGATCCGAGGCGCGCAGATCGAGGATCGCCGGGGCTTCACCAGGAACTTGTCGGACTCCGGGAAGAAGAGGCCAGGGGGCGGCTTGCCAGAGTGGAACTTGTCGGACTCCTCTCGCTGGTGACGAGGAGCAGGGGAGGCGACGATGTGGTGGCGGGCGGCGGAGCTAGCGCGGGGCGGCCCGGCGGAGCGGAGAGGCCGGTGCAGGGCGGTGCGCGGAGCGGTGGGCGGCGGGGCAGCGCTCGGGCGGTGGACGAACCGGTAGGCAGCGGCGTGCGGCGACTGGGCCTCGGGGGCCCGCTGCGGGCCGGTGCGGGAGGCGGCGAAGTGGGGCTTGCGGCTCGGCGAGTGAGGAGGCGCGATGTGGCGGTGGTGCGGACGTGTCCGGCCCGATCCGGACGCGTCCGGCGGTGGGAGGAGGAAGAGGCTAGGGTTAGGGGTGGAATTGATCCGGGATTTTGGGGGGAGGCACCTATTTATACATAGAAGGAGCTAGGAGGCTCCAAATTGAGCACGGTTGTCAACCACGCGATCGTGATCGAACGACCGAGAGGATGGAGGGGGTTTATGTGGGTTTTGGGCCACTTTGGAGAGGTGTTGGGCTGCAACACACACGAGGCCTTTACGGTTCCTCGGTTAACCGTTGGAGTATCAAACGAAGTCCAAATGGCACGAAACTTGACAGGCGGTCTACCGGTAGTATACCAAGGCCTCTTGGCAATTCTCGGTCCAATCCGAGAATGTTTAACACCCACACACGAAAAGAGGTAAAAGGAGACGTGGAGGACATAGGAGCGCCGGAAGGCAAAACGGACAACGGGGAAAATGCTCGGATGCATGAGACGAACACGTATGCAAATGCGATGCACATGATGACATGATATAAGATGCATGACATGGACAAAAGCAAAAATGAAGACAAAACCCAACCACGAGGGAATATCATAACTTAGTGCTGAAAATGGCAAGAGTTGGAATACAAATCTGGAAAGTTACATACGGGGCGTTACAACACTCCACCACTACGAAAGGATCTCGTCCCGAGATCTAGGACTGAAAAAACTCCAGATATTCGGAACGGAGGTGGTCCTCACGTTCCCAAGTGGCTTCACGGTCGGAATGATGTGACCACTTCACTTTCAGGAATTTGATAGACTTGTTGCGAGTCTTCCGCTCGGTTTCTTCAAGAATAGCAACGGGATGCTCATGATAAGACATGTCTTCTTGGGGATCAATCTCTTCAAAGTTGATGGTGCGGTCAGGATTCTTGAAACACTTGCAGAGTTGAGACACGTGAAACACGTCGTGCACGTTTGCAAAGTTGGATGGAAGCTCAAGTTGATAGGCGAGATCGCCTCTTTTGCCAATGATCTTGAAAGGACCCACATATCTAGGTGCAAGCTTCCCTTTGATATCGAAGCGACGAGTACCTTTCATTGGAGAGACGCGAAGGTAGACATGGTCTCCGATCTCGAAAGCCAAGTCAGGATGCTTGCTATCATAGTAACTCTTCTGGCGCAATTGCGCGGCTTTGAGATTTTCACGAATGACTTTGCACATTTCTTTAGCCTCTGTGATCAAGTCATTGCCAAGAAGTTGGCGTTCACCAGTCTCTGACCAATTAAGAGGAGTACGACACTTCCTGCCATAGAGAATCTCGAATGGGGCCTTGCCCGAACACGCTTAAAAGTTGTTGTTGTAGGAGAACTCGGCATATGGAAGACAATCTTCCCACTTCATACCGAAAGAAATGACACATGCCCTGAGCATATCTTCAAGAATTTGATTGACTCGCTCGACTTGTCCACTAGTTTGAGGATGAAAGGCTGTGCTGAAGCGAATGCTGGTGCCCATAGCCTTCTGAAAGGAATCCCAGAACTTAGAGGTGAAGATGCTTCCACGATCTAAAGATATCAACTGCGGAATGCCATGCAGAGAGACAATCCTGGAGGTATATAGCTCTGCCAACTGAGTTGCTGTGATAGATTCTTTGATAGGAAGAAAATGAGCCACTTTAGTGAGCTTGTCGATGACAATGAAGAGAGTGTCATTGCCACGCTTGGACTTGGGAAATCCAGCCACGAAGTCCATCTCAATATGGTCAAACTTCCATTTTGGAATGGCAAGAGGTTGGAGGAGACCAGTTGGTCGTTGGTGTTCTGCTTTCACTCTTCTGCAGACATCACATTCATTCATGAACTGAGCAATCTCGCGCTTCATTCGAGTCCACCAATACAACTGCTTGAGGTCATGGTACATCTTTGTACTTCCAGGGTGAATATACAGGAGTGAATTGTGAGCCTCGTTCATAATGACTTTACGAAGGTCACCCTTAGGAACAACAATGCGATCCTCAAAGAATAGAGTATCCTTGTCATCAATGTGATAGCACTTGTACTTGGGTTGGCTCTTGGCAATCCCAATCTTCACCTTCTTCACCATAGCATCAAGAAGTTGAGCCTCGCGAATCTGATCTTCCAAAGTAGGAGATACTTGCAGGTTGGCAAGGAATCCTTGAGGAACAACTTGGAGATTAAGTTTGCGGAAAGCTTCACAAAGCTCCGGTTGGTAGGGCTTGAGAATCAAACTGTTGCAGTAAGCCTTCCTGCTCAAAGCGTCAGCAATGACATTGGCTTTGCCTGGAGTATATTCAATACTCGGATTATACTCTTGAATCATTTCGACCCAACGAGTCTGCCTGAGGTTGAGGTTGGGCTGAGTGAAGATGTACTTGAGGCTCTTATGATCAGTGAAGATGTCCACTTTTCTTCCCAACAAGAGATGTCTCCATGTTAAAAGAGCATGAACAACTGCCGCCAACTCGAGGTCATGAGTGGGGTAGTTCTTTTCGTTGGGCTTCAACTGGCGAGAGGTATAGGCCACGACTTTCTTCTCTTGCATCAACACAGCACCGAGACCTTGAAGGCAAGCATCATAGAAAACCTCGAATGGTTTGGATTCATCAGGAGGAGTCAGAACTGGAGCTGTGACTAACTTCTCTTTGAGGGTGTTGAAAGCAATGTCACATTCAGGCGTCCAGACATACTTCACATGCTTCTAGAGGAGGTTGGAAAGAGGCTTCGCGATCTTAGAGAAATTCTCAATGAACCTTCGACAATAGCTTGTGAGCCCAAGGAAGCTGCGAGGTTGCTTCACGTTCTGAGGCGGTTCCCAATTCACAATTGCAGACACCTTCTCCGGATTAACAGCTATGCCCTTGGCGGAGATGATATGTCCAAGGTAGAGAACCTCATCGAGCCAAAACTCACACTTTGAAAACTTCGCATAGAACTGATGTTCTCTCAGTTTGTCCAGCACCAATCTCAAGTGCTTGGCATGATCCACCTTGTTCTTGGAAAAGACCAAAATGTCACCGAGATAGACCAAGACGAAGTCATTTGTGTATGGGTTGAAGATGAAGTTCATCATGCGAGAAAATGTTGGAGGAGCGTTGACAAGGCCGAAAGACAAGACAGTGTATTCATATGAACCATAGCTTGTCCTAAAAGCTGTCTTGGGGATGTCTTGTTCACGAATGCGAATCTGATGATAGCCCATACGGAGGTCAAGCTTGGAGAATACTTGAGCACCTTTGAGTTGTTCGAAAAGCTCATTGATGTTTGGAAGTGGGTACTTGTTCTTTATGGTCTTCTTGTTCAATGGACGGTAGTCGACACAAAGTCGGTCCGTTCCATCCTTCTTCTTGATGAAAAGAACACCACAACCACAAGGAGAAGAACTCGGTCGGATGAGGCCCATACGCTCTTGAATATCAAGTTGTTTCTTCAGCTCCTTCAACTCTTCTGGTCCAAGCTTGTAAGGACGTTTGCAAACAGGTTCCGTGCCAGGCTCAAGATCAATGACGAATTCAACTGGCCGGTGAGGAGGCATTCCTGGAAGCTCTTCTGGAAAGACGTCTTGATATTCACAAATGACTGGAATCTGAGAGATGGCATCCAACTCACCCGTCTCGTTGAGAGAAAACAGTCGAATGGTATCATCACGAGCGGCAAACACGATTACATCCTCAGACGAATGTGTCAATTGAATCTGCCTGGCAGCACAATCAAGCTAAGCCTTGTGCTTAGAGAGCCAGTCCATGCCGAGAATTAGATCAATATTCGAGTTACCAAGGACCATTGGAGAAGACAGAAACTTATAGTCGCCCAACGTGATAGAAACATCCGGAACCATGTAGCTTGCGTGCAAGCATTTACCCGGTGAGACAACTGCTAACGGACTATGCAAATCTTGGAAAGCCAACTCATGCTTAGATGCAAATGGTCTTGAAATGAAACAATGTGATGCACTAGTGTCAAAAAGGACTTTTGCAGGAATATCGTTAACAGGGAGGTTACCCATGATCACTTCTGGCGTGTCCTCTGCCTGAGCTGCGTTCATCTAGTTGACCTTAGCAGACTTGGGATTATGCTTGACCACTGCATTGCTAGCAGATCTCACATGAGGAGGAGGAAGACGCCTCTGGTTGAAGCATTTGTTTGCATAGTGACCCTTCTGCTGACACTTGTTGCATGTGACCTCTGAAAGCAGACGGTGATACGGAGCACTTGATCTTGGAGCATGAGTCGAAGCCTTGTTCTGAAAGCCTGGGTTGGGTGGGTGGGAAGATCCATTGCCACCTTTGCTCTTCTGCTGATAAGGTTGTCGGAACGGAGGAGGAGGAGGCAACCAATACTTTTGTTGCTTAGCTACCACTTGAGTTGAAGAAGAAGGAGTTGCATCCCTGACTCTCTTCTTGGAAGCATCACACTTGAGCTGAGCAGCCTCTTGCTTTAATGCCATATTGTAGAATTCATCATACTTTCTCGGCTAGTTGCAGATCTTCTCTGAGGCCACCTCTGAACTGATAAATCATGCTCTTCTCATCAGGGATGTCTTGCTTGGCGAAGAGAGCGAGCTTCTGGAACATGATGTTGTATTGGTAAACAGACAAGCTGCCTTGCTTCAGATTGCGGAACTCCTCACGCTTGCTCTCAACAACACTCTGAGGAATGTGTTGAGTTCTGAAGTCTTGGCGGAATTCATCCCAGGTAATCACACGACCTCCTTTGGAATCTTTGTATTGCTGATATCACTCAGTAGCTTGGTCTTTGGGTTGGAACAAGGCAAACTTGACAAAGTCCTCAGGCCTGACGTTGCTGCACTCGAAATGTTTGCAGATATCCATGAGCCAATCGTCAGCGTCTGTTGCCTCGACACAGTTACTGAAGGTCTTTGGCTGGTTTGCGAGGAACTGGTTGAGTGTAGAAAACTGATTTTGATTGTTGCCATGGCCTTGATTTCCTTGGTTGCGCTCTTGCAAGAGTTGCATAAGCATCTGTGTGTTGGCGTTGGTAGCGGCCATCACAGCTTGCCACGCCTCCGGAGGTGGAGGTGGTGGTGGCGGATCCGGATTCAGACGCGTTGGAGGAGCCATCCTGAAGAGGGTGACATCCATTAGCATCTTGACAGAAATATATTCAAGCTGAATCAAATGGATCGAAATTGCAACATATAGTCTCAACATTCGAACAAGAATGAACGAATGAATTCCAAATTAAATGGTCACACTTCCATAACTTGAGAAGCCACTTAGATAGAGGTAGATGAATAAAACAGCAAGGTACGGACATGAACAAATACTTGGTAAGGATTACCCAATCACAAACCAAATATCCACGGAAGAAATACTAGAGCTACATGAATTCCCACCTATGAAACTCCCGAAATTTTCCGGTTATGCAATCAGGTGTTGGGGATACAGGGGAAGCATAATATCTCACCCAAAACTAGCAAATCCTACATACAGCTGTATCCATCCTTCAACACATAACCAAGAAACCTTCGGAAATCATTTACCTCAACCTTCGAAAAGCATCCGTTATACGAGTTATGGCAATACTCCTGAACTCCCGCCCTAGTACTGGGTGGCGCCGAGGTTATCTCACCAACAACTGCATAAAAGAGATTTTCTATGTCGGCGAAACTCAGGTATTCCAGAACTGCAACGATAAAATTGTGACGACAACACCTCGGAGCTCAACTCCCCGGGACACAGCCACAACCCCTAAATGTCAGGAGGCACCAAGAACAATGTTCTCGTCACAAAACCATCGAAACGATTCCAAGATACCCATGTGATCCTAAAAAAAAGTGAAATTTGAGAAGAGAAGAGTCAAAACTCTACGTCAGGATGCCTCACCAGAGCGACGAAGGGACTGAGGAGTAAAAAGAATCCTACTCTCCGATGTATATAATCCTAAAAGACTCAAAGCATTTTTCTAGACTCAACAACGCCAGCGATTCGATCAAGCAGGGGGCTCCTAAGTCGGGGAAGGCTCTGATTACCAACTTGTAACACCCACGATGCGGCTATATCTCCCACGTGTCGGAGCACGACTTAGAGGCATAACCGCATTGTAGGCAATGTCACAAGAGGGGTAATCTTTACACATCCCATGTACTGAATAAGAAAGAGGTACATAGTTGGCTTACAATCGCCACTTCACACAATAACATAAATATAGCATTACAATCATCCAGATACAATCAAAGTCCGACTATGGAACCAAAATAAAGACAACCCCAAATGCATAAGATCCCTGATCGTCCCAACTGGGCTCCACTACTGATCGTCTGGAAAGGAAACGTAGTATCGTCCTGAGTCCTCATCGAACTCCCACTTGAGCTCAGTCGCATCTCCTGGAATGGTATCATCGGTCCCTGCATCTGGTTTTGGAAGTAATCTATGAGTCACGGGGACTCAGCAATCTCACACCCTCGTGATCAAGACTATTTAAGCTTATAGGTAGGGAAAACATATGAGGTGGAGCTACAACAAGCACTAGCATATATGGTGGCTACCTTACGCACATGAGAGCAAGAAGAGAAGGCGAAGCACGGTCGAGAAACTATGATCAAGAAGTGATCCAAGACTACTTACGTTCAAGCATAGCACAAGACCGTGTTCTCTTCCCAGACTCCGCCAAAAAGAGACCATCACGGCTACACACACGGTTGATCCATTTTAATTAAGTTAAGTTTCAGATTTTCTACAATCGGACATTAACAAATTCCCATCTGCCCATAACCGCGGGCATGTCTTTCAAAAGTTCAAATCCCTGCAGGGGTGTCCCAACTTATCCCATCACAAGCTCTCACGGTCAACAAAGGATATTCCTTCTCCCAGGACGGCCCGATCAGACTAGGAATCCCGGTTACAAGACATCTCGACAATGGTAAAACTAAACCAGAAAAGCCGCGCGAATGTGCCGACAAATCCCGATAGGAGCTGCACATATCTCGTTCTCAAGGCACACCGGATGAGCCAGATGTCGGGTTGGCATAGACCCTGGTTGCCCAGGGGGCGCCGGACATCGCTCAGGT
>NC_041382.1:670295049-670306774 GCF_002162155.2 Triticum dicoccoides | reverse complement strand
AGATGACCCTTGAGTCCGCGAAACCCAAGAGAAAAAAGGCTAGGTGGCAAATGGTAAAACCAAGGTTGGGCCTTGCTGGAGGAGTTTTATTCAAGGCGAACTATCAAGAGGTTCCCATTATAACCCAACCGCGTAAGGAACGCAAAATCAAGGAACATAACACCGGTATGACGGAAACTAGGGCGGCAAGAGTGGAACAAAACACCAGGCATAAGGCCGAGCCTTCCACCCTTTACCAAATATATAGGTGCATTAAAGTAGACAAGATATAATAATGATATCCCAACAATAATCATGTCCCAACAAGGAACAAACTCCAATCTTCACCTGCAACTAGCAACGCTATAAGAGGAACTGAGCAAAGCGGTAACATAGCCAAATAACGGTTTGCTAGGACAAGGTGGGTTAGAGGTTTGACATGGCAATATGGGAGGCATGATAAAGCATGTCGTAGGTATTGCAGCATAGGCATAGCAATAGAGCGAGCAACTAGAAAGCGAGCAACTAGCAAGCAAAGATAGAAGTGATTTCGTGGGTATGGTCATCTAGCCTGCAAAGTTCTCCAAGTTGACGTAAGCTTGGTCCTCGTAAGCGTACTCAACGGGTTCCTCGATCACGTACTCGTCTCCCAGCTCTACCCAAAGCAAGAACACAAGCAAAGGGAGACACAATCAACCACGGTGCAATGCGCAAGCAACATGATGCAAAACATGGCATGATATGCGGGAAGTGATATGCAATGCATATGCATGCTCCGAAAGGAAAAGATTGAACCAGGCCTCAACTTGGAAAACCAATAGTGCCGCTTGAAAGATGAGTTGATTTTGGTCTAAATCGATATAAAGATCACCGGAATCGGATGCACGGTTTGCAAATGGCAAGCAAAACAATAATGGCACAAAGCTACGATTAACAGCATGATGCCATCTAAAAGCATCGAGAAAAATAAGCTACTACACTCTAACATAGCAACAAAGCACATGGCAGTGATCCACTCAAGATGCTTGACAAAATATGAACACTGAGATATGGCTAATTCACACAATAGCAGGTTCAAACAAGCATGGCAAAAGTGCAAAAGATATCAGGTTCACAGACTTAGTGAAAATAACAACATGTCAAGAATTAACATCAGGAAGCAATGTTTAGAGCAAGATAACAACATGCTACAGGAACATATCATGAAAAGCAAGGCATGGCATGAAACTACTCAAAGCATATAACAAAAGTCCCTTACTGGCCATAAGCCAAAAGGGGTCTGAAAATACAATGGCACCCATGTAACCATAGCAAGTTTCGTTAACAGATTCAGACTTAGCAGAAAACTGGACATGGCAAAAACAGAGTTATGTAGGCATGTTTGCAAGCTCGATGCACTCACCACAAGTGTAGGATCTAGAAGTAGATGTGTCTAGAGGGGGGTGATTAGACACTTAGTGCTAAAGTTGCAATTTTTAAGCTTTTTTGGTTTAAGTGGAGTTTAGGCACAATTTCAACACACACAATACATATCAAGCAAGCATGCAAAGAGTATATGAGCAGTGGAATGTAAAGCATGCAACTTGCAAGAATGTAAAGAGAAGGGTTTGGAGAATTCAAACGCAATTGGAGACAGGGATGTTTTTCCCGTGGTTCGGATAGGTGGTGCTATCCTACATCCACGTTGATGGAGACTTCAACCCACGAAGGGTAACGGTTGCGCGAGTCCACACAGGGCTCCACCCAAGGGTATCGGTTGCGCGAGTCCACACAGGGCTCCACCCACGAAGGGTCCACGAAGAAGCAACCACCCACAAAGGGTCCACGAAGAAGCAACCTTGTCTATCCCACCATGGCCATCGCCCACATAGGACTTGCCTCACTAGCGGTAGATCTTCACGAAGTAGGCGATCTCCTTGCCCTTACAAACTCCTTGGTTCAACTCCACAATCTTGTCGGAGGCTCCCAAGTGACACCTAGCCAATCTAGGAGACACCACTCTCCAAGAAGTAACAAATGGTGTGTAGGTAATGAACTCCTTGCTCTTGTGCTTCAAATGATAGTCTCCCCAACACTCAGCTCTCTCTCATAGGATTTGGATTTGGTGGAAAGAAGATTTGAGTGGAAAGCAACTTGGGAAGCCTAGAGATCAAGATTCATATGGTAGGAATGGCATGTCTTGGTCTCAACACATGAGTAGGTGGTTCTCTCTCAGAACATATGAGTTGGAATGGTGTGTGTGTTCTGATGGCTCTCTCCTCGAATGAGAAGGAGGTGGTGGGGTATATATAGCCTCCACACAAAATCCAACTGTTACACAGTTTTCCAATCTCAGTGGGACCGAATCAATAAACTCGGTCGGACCGAAAATGAAAACCTAGTGACCGTTAGTGATTTCGGTGGGACCGACTGGATCAACTCGGTGGGACCGATGTGCTAGGGTTAGGGTAAATCCAAAACTCGGTTTGACCGATTACTCAAACTCCGTGGGACCGATTTGGGTAATAAGTGAAACTGAGATTTGGTCAAGCAAACTTGGTGGGACCGATTGCATATCTCGGTGGGACCGAGAATATTGCAATGGGTAACAGAGAGTTTGCAAGCCCATCTCGGTGAGACCGAGATCCCATCGGTGAGACCGAACTGATTAGGGTTTGGCAGTGGCTTATGACAAGTGAAACTCGGTGGCGCCGGATAGGAAGAATCGGTAGGACCGAGTTTGGCTTAGGGTTTAGGTCATATGTGGATATGGGAAAGTAGTTGAGGGTTTTGGAGCATATCACTAAGCACATGAAGCAAGAGGCTCATTAAGCAACACCTCATCCCTCCTTGATAGTATTGGCTTTTCTTATGGACTCAATGTGATCTTGGATCACTAAAATGTAAAAGTGAAGAGTCTTGAGCTTGAAGCTTTAGCCAATCCTTTGTCCTTAGCATCTTGAAGGAGTTCCCACAACCTTTAGTCCATGCCACTCCATTGTTGAACTTATCTGAAACATGCTAGATCGAAATGTTAGTCCAACAAGAGATATGTTGTCATCAATTATCAAAACCACCTAGGGAGCACTTGTGCTTTCAATCTCCCCCCTTTTGGTAATTGATGGCAACATACATCAAAGCTTTAGATAAAGATATAAAGAATAACAAGTAAAGCTTTGGAAGAACATGTAACAAGCATAGGCTCCCCCTACATGTATGCACTCATGTAAATATGAAATTTAGAGGCATGTGAGAGCATAACCATGACAGAGTAGGCAATGTGTTACATGTATCTTGGCCATATGCATCAGAGCAAAAGATTATCAAGGAAAATACCTTCATGCTCATGAGTCCTTCTTGCAAACAGTATGTACATAAGCAAGAACTCCTCATACTCATGATTTTGATGCATATACTTACCTTGTGGTCTTGAGTTGGCTTAGGATGGAATGAACCTGCACAACAAGGTTAGATAACACAGGTACGTCCACTAGCCAGAGCAAACAAAAGAAACCACAAGAATACCAAGACTGGGATGACATGTAGAGAGTGAGTACTAGGTACCACATTGGATTCAACATGTCCCCAAGAATAAAGATATGCAATGAATTTGACTGATTTCTTTCCCTTAGGTGTCTTGCTCCCCCTGAATCTTACATGGGATATTGGGAGAAGATAGGAAACAGAAAATCAGGGCTGAAAGATATGAATAGAACTTAATTTAAATGAGTTCATATGAACATGTCTTTCCCCCAAAAAAGACATGTGGCATCTCTCCTCTTGAACATCAAGCATCTGGGATCCTTGAGTATTTTCTCTCCGTGGAAATCTCTCTCTCCCCCTCAGCAACATCTGGGATCCTTGAGACTTTCTCTCCCCCTTGAGGTCTCTCTCTCCCCCTTAATATTTTCTCTTGTAGGTTTGGTCCTTGAGACTGTTTCTCTCCCTTGATGTGATCTCTCTCCTACAAGCTTTGATGTGATCTCTCTCTCCCCCTTTGACATCAATTTCCAAGAAGGTTTCTCCTGGAATCCGTCGAATAGGTTTGGTCCTTGAGATTCAGCACAAGGCAGAGGATAAAATTGTGATGCTTGTGGAGGACAAGATTCATTGAGTGGAGCTGGATCAGAAGAAATGTAGAACAAGTGGCAAACTATTTTTCTGATTGCAAAGTCGGTGGTACCGAGTGGCATATTTCGGTGGTACCGAAAAGATTCGGTTGGACCGAAAATTGCAAGTCGGTGAAACCGAGTTTACACAGAGAAAAACACTTGTCACCTCAGCTCACTAGACAAGTAAGATCTCACAAAGATTTGCAATGAATTAGCTGAAAGATTTGCAAGGAATTTGATGCAGAAATATGCAGAACAAAAATCAAAGAGAAAAGAGTGAAAGGTTCTAGATGAAGTTTTTTTTGTGTGTGAAAAAGAAGGAAACCACTATGCAAGAGACAAATGCAATAACCCAGAAGAGAACACAAGAGAACTTCATCTAGAATTGGGCGGTGACATAGTCACCTATGTTAGAGTATATTGACTTAGGAGTCAAGTGAGGACACTTGATCGTAGGTCATACTCATCGTTTAAGCTCAAAATGGGGTTACCATTTTTCGTTTAAGCATCTTGATGTATTCACATCTTGTTGAGTTGCTTTGACTCATGTCTTGGAGTAAAGCTTCTCTAAGATGGAATGACATACCTTGGGTGGTGATGTGGTTCTTGCTCATGTAGTTGAACTTGTGTGGGTGCTCAAGGTTGATGTAGCTCATCAAGAGTTGGGAGCACCACTTGGAGTTTGAGTTCATCTACCTACATGGGTTAGTTCTTGCAAGGAAGAGCACTTGTGTATCCAAAAATGACAATCATGAAGCTTAACATAGAATTTGTCAAAGGATATGTTTGAATGTTTTTGTGCTTCCTTGTCTTCAACCACTATTGTGTAGAGTCTTAGTCTTGTAGAGATTGCTCAAGATATGAGTGAGTCGCAATCTCATGGAATTAGATTCAACCAAGCACCTACATGGGTTAGACAACATGCAAGGTGCAAATATATCCAAGACATAAGATAGTTATCATAAGAGATATATCATGGATTAGTCATAAGCTCATATCTTGCATGTATCCAATGGAGTTTCTACTCCAAGTTCGAAGCATCAATGATGTTCAATTCTCCTCTCAACCTGCAAAACACTTTCTCATCAAGTGGTTTAGTGAATATATCCGCTAATTGCTTGTCGGTGCGAACATGCTTAAGATTGATGTCACCCTTAGCAACATGATCTCGAATGAAATGATGACGAACTTCAATATGCTTAGTTCGAGAATGTTGTACAGGATTATGACCAATTTTGATAGCACTTTCATTGTCACAAAGCAGTGGAACATGTTTCACATAAATCCCATAATCTTTAAGAGTTTGAGTCATCCAAAGTAATTGAGCACAACATGAACCGGCGGCAATGTATTCCGCTTCGGCGGTGGATAAGGATACCGAGTTTTGTTTCTTGGAAGACCAAGACACAAGAGATCTACCAAGAAATTGACAAGTACCTGAAGTGGACTTTCTATCAACCTTGTCTCCGGCATAATCCGAGTCAGAATAGCCAACAAGATCAAAAGAAGACCTCTTAGGATACCAAATGCCAAAGTTTGGTGTATGGATTAAATATCTCACTATCCTTTTCACAGCCTTAAGATGACAATCTTTAGGAGCAGCTTGATATCGTGCACACATGCACACACTTAACATAACATCGGGACGTGAAGCACATAGGTATAACAATGAACCAATCATAGAGCGATAAACCTTTTGATCAACCGGTTCACCATCTTTGGTTAAATCATTATGTCCACTAGTAGGCATGGGTGTAGACATACCTTTGCATTCTTGCATATTGAACTTCTTGAATAAGTCCTTGGTGTACTTTGTTTGAGAGACAAATGTACCTTCCTTAGTTTGCTTGATTTGCAACCCGAGAAAGAATTTGAGTTCGCTCATCATAGACATCTCAAACTTCTCTGACATTAGCTTTCCAAACTTTTCACTAAAGAGAGGGTTAGTTGAACCAAATATGATATCATCAACATAAATTTGGCATACAAATAGTTCTCCATTAACCCTTTTAGTAAAAAGAGTAGAATCAATTTTACCAATTTCAAAACCACTTGTAATAAGGAACTTGGTCAAGCATTTATACCATGCTCTAGGAGCTTGTTTGAGACCATAAAGAGCTTTGTGAAGTTTGTAAACATGATTTGGTTTCTTGGGATTGATAAAGCTGGGAGGTTGTTTGACATAAACTTCCTCCTCTATTTCACCATTTAGAAAAGCACTTTTAATGTCCATTTGGTACAAGGTGATATTATGGTGATTAGCATAGGCAAGTAAGATACGAATGGACTCAAGTCTAGCAACGGGAGCATATGTCTCACCATAGTCCATACCTTCGACTTGTGTGTACCCTTGGGCGACGAGACGTGCTTTGTTGCGAACCACTTGTCCATCTTCATCTTGCTTGTTGCGAAACACCCATTTGGTACCAATGATGTTGTGGTTGTTGTCAGGCTTCTCGACCAATGTCCAAACTTGGTTTCTCTCAAAATTATGTAGCTCTTCATGCATAGTGTTTATCCAATCCGGATCTTCCAATGCTTCTTCAACCTTCGTAGGTTCAATGCTAGAGATAAATGAATAGTTTTCACAAAACTTAGCTAAACGAGTTTTTGAGCGAGTGATTCTCCCGGTTTGTATATCATTGAGGATTTGCTCAACGGGATGATCTTTGGCAATTCTTGCTCAAACTCGTGAGAGCTTTTGCTTGGGTCTTCGTTGAGCATCTTCTTCATCTTGTTCTTCTTCTTGGCCTTCTTCATTGTTGATGTCGTCGTTCTCTTGTCGTGGTGGAGAAGGAGGTTGTTGATGTTCATCTTGACGTACTTCCTCGTTTTCTTCATCTTGGCGTGTCCCACTTGTGGATGCTTCCGTGTCGATTCTTGGTTCACCTTGTCGTGAAGTAGAAGCTTCCACTTGGACGGATGAAGTACTCTCCTTCACCTCCGTTGGACGAATTTTGCCAATGGACAAGTCTTGAATTGCTTCTGAAGGGTCTTTGTCTCCTACATTAATTGGCAATTGCTCTACTTGCGAGCCATTAGATTAATCAAACTTCACATCTACCGTCTCTTCAACCTTTCGGGTGAAATTGTTGTAGACATGGTAAGTGTGAGAGCTTGATCCATAACCAAGTAGAAAACCTTCATGAGATTTAGGAGCAAACTTTGAACGACGATGCTTATCAAGAATGGAGCACTTTGAGCCGAATACTCGAAAGTATCCAACTTGAGGCTTGTTACCGGTGAGGAGCTCATATGCCGTCTTTCTGAGTAGCTTGTGAAGATATAAGCGATTTGTTGCGTGACAAGCTGTCTCAACCGCTTCTGCCCAAAAGTGCTTTGGCGTCTTGTATTCATCAAGCATCGTTCTTGCCATTTCGATGAGCGTCCGGTTCTTCCTCTCAACAACTCCATTTTGTTGAGGTGTGTACGTAGCCGAGAACTCGTGTGAAATCCCTTCTTCGTCAAGAAAGGTGTCCACATTTGTGTTCTTGAACTCCGTTCCGTTGTCACTCCGAACCTTCTTGATCTTCACATCAAACTGATTTTGGGCCTTCCTAGCGAAGTTCCTGAAGATCTTCTGGACCTGCGATTTGTCATTAAGAAAGAACACCCACGTAAATCTTGAAAAATCATCAACTATAACTAGACCAAAAGAATTTCCACCGAGACTCTTGTAGGCGTTGGGACCAAAAAGATCCATGTGAAGTAGCTCTAGTGGCCTCCTCGTGGTCATGATGTTCTTCACGGGATGTCTTCCTCCAACCTGTTTACCTGCTTGACAAGCACTGCAAAGTCTATCCTTATCAAATATGACATCATTAACTCCAAGGATATGATTTCCTTTAATAAGCTTGTCAAGGTTTCTCATGCCAACGTGTCCTAGTCGTCTATGCCACAACCAACCTTTTGAGGATTTAGCAACAAAGCAAGTTTTAGGTTGTGCCTTTTTAGAGAAATCAACAATGTAAAGATCACCTCTACGCATACCCGTAAAGACCATTTTATGATTGTCTCGACGAAATACTTGGCAATTTACCTCAGTAAATAGGACATTCAAACCGAAATCAGCAAGTCTAGATACTGAGAGTAAGTTGTAGCCAAGAGATTCAACGAGCATGACATTTTCAATGGAACTATCATGTGAGATGGCCACCTTACCAAGGACAACCACTTTACCCTTTGAATTATCACCAAAGGTGACATATTTTCGAGGGCCGTTGTTTTCAGCAAGCTCACGAAACATCTCTTCATCTTCGGTCATATGATCAGTACATCCACTATCAAGAACCCATTCCTTTCCTCCTGATTCATATCCCCGAAGATTTGCCATAAGACCAAAATGTCTCATTGCATCATCAAGATCGAAGTCACTATCATCATCATCATAATATTCATGTTCATCATGATCTTGTGACTCATCATTTCCTAGAGAGGGTAATTCATTAGATAAATGATCAAAGTGGTTACTTTTATGAATTCTTATAGCTTTGAGTATGATATCATTAATGATTCCAACATCTCCTTTAGCATGCTTAAGATTGGCAAGTTCAAAAAGACATTTACCAAAACTAGGATCACTAGAGTTCATTTTACTCAAGGCAATAGATTTATGGAGAATTTCATCCAAAGTTTTCAAGGAATAATTGGGATATCGTTCCTCAAGAAATTTCCATATGGTATAGGCACAATTGTGAGTAGGCAAACTAGCAATCAAATTTTTGGGCAATCCTCTAATGATGAGCTCAATAGTTCTAAGATTGCGAATCATGTCAATATCTTCATCTAGGGTAGGATGCAAGGGATCAATATGGGGTGCACAAGGGCTAGCAATATACTTGTTCAAATGATATTGATTGAAGATTACAAGCATCTCATTTTTCCACTCATGAAAATACTCTCCCTCAAGAATAGGCACTCTATGTCTAAGACTCCCTAATGTAGACACGTCCATCTTCCTCCAATGGTGATTAAACCAAGGCAATGGAGACCAAAGCTCTGATACCACTTTTAGGATCTAGAAGTAGATGTGTCTAGAGGGGGGTGATTAGACACTTAGTGCTAAAGTTGCAATTTTTAAGCTTTTTCGGTTTAAGTGGAGTTTAGGCACAATTTCAACACACACAATACATATCAAGCAAGCATGCAAAGAGTATATGAGCAGCGGAATGTAAAGCATGCAACTTGCAAGAATGTAAAGAGAAGGGTTTGGAGAATTCAAACGCAATTGGAGACACGGATGTTTTTCCCGTGGTTCGGATAGGTGGTGCTATCCTACATCCACGTTGATGGAGACTTCAACCCACGAAGGGTAACGGTTGCGCGAGTCCACACAGGGCTCCACCCACGAAGGGTCCACGAAGAAGCAACCACCCATAAAGGGTCCACGAAGAAGCAACCTTGTCTATCCCACCATGGCCATCGCCCACACAGGACTTGCCTCACTAGCGGTAGATCTTCACGAAGTAGGCGATCTCCTTGCCCTTACAAACTCCTTGGTTCAACTCCACAATCTTGTCGGAGGCTCCCAAGTGACACCTAGCCAATCTAGGAGACACCACTCTCCAAGAAGTAACAAATGGTGTGTAGGTAATGAACTCCTTGCTCTTGTGCTTCAAATGATAGTCTCCCCAACACTCAACTCTCTCTCATAGGATTTGGATTTGGTGGAAAGAAGATTTGAGTGGAAAGCAACTTGGGAAGGCTAGAGATCAAGATTCATATGGTAGGAATGGCATGTCTTGGTCTCAACACATGAGTAGGTGGTTCTCTCTCAGAACATATGAGTTGGAATGGTGTGTGTGTTCTGATGGCTCTCTCCTCGAATGAGAAGGAGGTGGGGGGGGGGTATATATAGCCTCCACACAAAATCCAACCGTTACACAGTTTTCCAATCTCGGTGGGACCGAATCAATAAACTCGGTCGGACCGAAAATGAAAACCTAGTGACCGTTAGTGATTTCGGTGGGACCGACTGGATCAACTCAGTGGGACCGATGTGCTACAGTTAGGGTAAATCCAAAACTCGGTTTGACCGATTACTCAAACTCGGTGGGACCGATTTGGGTAATAAGTGAAACTGAGATTTGGTCAAGCAAACTCGGTGGGACCGATTGCATATCTCGGTGGGACCGAGAATATTGCAATGGGTAACAGAGAGTTTGCAAGCCCATCTCGGTGAGACCGAGATCCCATCGGTGAGACCGAACTGATTAGGGTTTGGCAGTGGCTTATGACAAGTGAAACTCGGTGGCGCCGGATAGGAAGAAACGGTAGGACCGAGTTTGGCTTAGGGTTTAGGTCATATGTGGATATGGGAAAGTAGTTGAGGTTTTTGGAGCATATCACTAAGCACATGAAGCAAGAGGCTCATTAAGCAACACCTCATCCCTCCTTGATAGTATTGGCTTTTCTTATGGACTTAATGTGATCTTGGATCACTAAAATGTAAAAGTGAAGAGTCTTGAGCTTGAAGCTTTAGCCAATCCTTTGTCCTTAGCATCTTGAAGGAGTTCCCACAATCTTTAGTCCATGCCACTCCATTGTTGAACTTATCTGAAACATGCTAGATCGAAATGTTAGTCCAACAAGAGATATGTTGTCATCAATTATCAAACCCACCTAGGGAGCACTTGTGCTTTCAACAAGGCATTGCATGACAAACTAAGCACACACCCAGCAAGAAGACATGATCAATAAACTAACCATGGCAAGAACAATCACATAGCATGCATGGATCAACTACAACAACCTCGGCAAAATTGGTTAACACGTAAACAATCTGGTTCATAGCAAAAGTAGAGCAAGATTAAGTCATGCTAGGGTACTCCATAATTGCAAACAAAGACACGGATGGATAGAGCAGAACAATATCTCCAAATCATCCTCACTGAACATGCTCAAAATAGGCATGGATCACTCTGTAGCAACAAGAATACATGGCATAAAAATAACATCAGGGAAATGACTTAGAAGAATTCTAAGTCCCTGAAATCAGCAACATCACGAGAGCTACTTTGCATGCTTGTGCTAGTCACCACATTGGTCACAAAAATACATGGCATACACCCCTGTAAAGATGCCATAGCATACCCCAAAACACATGTAGGGCTCAAGATCATAGGAGGCACACATTAAACATGGCAAAAATGACAAATGACCATAATCTGATAAGAGACAGACACTAATATTACATAGCACTCTTGCAATAGCATTTAGGGCATCAAGATGAACTCAAATAAACTTGTTGTAGTGTAATAAATGAAGTGCACATCTAGACAAACAATTTGGTATGCTACACATGCGAAACGGAGCTACGGATGCAAAGTTATGACGCAATGAAGTTGCCTAAAAATATTAGAGACTTAGAAGAAAAACAAAAGTCAACCCTCTCCTCTCAGATCCAGATCCGAGGCGCGCAGATCGAGGATCGCCGGGGCTTCGTCGGGAACTTGCGGGACTCCGGGAAGAAGAGGCCAGGGCGCGGCTTGCCAGAGTGGAACTTGTCGGACTCCTCTCGCCGGCGACGAGGAGCGGGGGAGGCGACGAGGTGGCGGCGGGCGGCGGAGCTGGTGCGGGGCGGCGCGGCGAGGCCGGTGCAGGGCGGTGCGGTGGAACGGTGGGCGGCGGGGCGGCGCTCGGTCGGCAGGCGAAGC
>NC_041382.1:670274851-670294679 GCF_002162155.2 Triticum dicoccoides | reverse complement strand
GCGTGCGGCGACTGGGCCTCGGGGGCCCGCTGCGGGCCGGGCGGGCCGGTGCGGGAGGTGGCGAAGTGGGGCTCGCGGCTCGGCGAATGAGGAGGCGCCACGTGGCGGCGGCATGGTGGTGTGGACGTGTCAGGCCCGATAAGGACGCGTCCGGCGGCGGGAGGAGGAAGAGGCTAGGGTTAGGGGTGGAATTGATCCGGGATTTTGGGGGGAGGCACCTATTTATACATAGAAGGAGCTAGGAGGCTCCAAATTGAGCATGGTTTTCAGCCACGTGATCATGATCGAACGATCAAGAGGATGGATGGGGTTTAGGTGGGTTTTGGGTCACTTTGGAGAGGTGTTGGGCTGCAACACACACGAGGCCTTTATGGTTCCTCGGTTAACCGTTGGAGTATCAAACGAAGTCCAAATGGCACGAAACTTGACAGGCGGTCTACTGGTAGTATACCAAGGCCGCTTGGCAAGTCTCGGTCCAATCCAAGAATGTTTAACACTCGCACACGAAAAGAGGTAAAAGGAGATGTCGGAGGACATAGGAGCGCTGGAATGCAAAACGGACAACGGGGAAAATGCTCGGATGCATGAGACGAACACGTATGCAAATGCAATGCACATGATGACATGATATCAGATGCATGACATGGACAAAAGCAAAAATGAAGACAAAACCCAACCACGAGGGAATATCATAACTTAGTGCCGAAAATGGCAAGAGTTGGAATACAAATATGGCAAGTTACATACGGGGCGTTACACTATTTAAATGCAATTCCTTTAGAACCCCCCTATCACACGTGTCATTAAGGAGCATAGAGAGCACCTCTGCAACAAAAAGGAACAAGTATGCAGATAAAGGATCTCCCTGTCTGAGCCTCCGAGAAGGAGAAAATGGCTACAACAATTGACCATTAAACCGCACGGCAAGTTTGACCTAAGTACCACACATCATAATCCAGTTAACCCATCGCTACGCAAAACCCAAAGCCCCCATCATACATTGGAAAAATTGCCAATCCACACGATCATAGGATTTGGCAAGGTCCAACTTATAAGCACAATATTCCTTCTTAAATCTTTGAGTGTACTTAACGAGTGCATACATTCAAAAGCTATGAGAGCATTATCAGAGATTAACCTTCCCAGAATAAATGCACTTTGAGTAGGGGATATCATACCATCGACTAGTGGTCGCACCCTGTTTATAAGACACTTGGAGATAATCTTGTATATAACATTGCACAAAATGATCGGCCTAAAATCTTTAATTGAATGGGATTCTTAATCTTCAGGATGAGAACAATAGTTGTATTATTAATCCCCTCCGGCATAATTGCAGAAATAAAAAATTGTTGTGGCTATGCAGCGGGCCAAATAAGGGGCCCTCTAGCGCAGTCCGTGGGCACGCCCACGACCGTTTAAGGGGTCGGTTTTGCCAAGTCTGGCCGTAGATGCTCTAAGAGCATCTAAAGCCGGTCGCCTCAAACTCGCCTCAAACGCCCGGGCTGACTGGCACCCCTCTTATCCAGCCCAAATATGGGGCGGATACGGGGGCGCCCGGGCACGCCCGCCACTTCGGACTCGACAGCCTGACCCCACCCTAGATTGCACCAAATCCACCAAACCATTCCTCCTCCTCCCGCCGCCCTCCAACCTTTCCCATGCTCGGACCCTCGCCGTCCTCCACCCTTGCTCCCAATCCTCACCACAGGTCCCGATCCGCCGTCAGAGATGTTGTCCAGCCTGACCCACACCATCGCGATGGAGATGTAGTCCACCTCGTCCATCGACGGGGTCACTTCATTAGCTGCGACTTGCAAGGCGGAGAATGTCGCTCGGAAGTTGCGGCGACGCCGGTAGCGAGAGAGGGAGCCGGCAGCGGCGGCGCAAGGAGGTTTGAACATGCTGGAGCAGCTGTCTCCTCCGTCACACCCGGATCCCCACACCCTGATGACTCACAAGTATATGGGATCAATTGTAGCCCTTTCGATAAGTAAGAGTGTCGAACCCAACGAGGAGCGAAAGGAAATGACAAGTGGTTTTCAGCAAGGTAATGTCTGCAAGTGGTGAAATTGTAAGTCACAGAGTAGTTTGATAGCAAGATAATTTGTAGCGAGCAAGTAACGATAATAGTAACAAAAGTGCAACAAGGTAACCCAATCCTTTTGAGGCAAAGGACAGGCCAAAACGATCTCTTATAATAAGCAAAACATTCTTGAGGGTACACGGCAATTTCATCTAGTCACTTTCATCATGTTGGTTCGATTCGTGTTCGCTAGTTTGATAATTTGATATGTGGGTGGGTCGATGCTTAGGTGTTGTTCTTACTTGAACAAACCTCCTACTTATGATTAACCACCTCACAAGCATCCGCAACTGCGAGAAAAGTATTAAGAATAAATTCTAACCATAGCATTAAACTTTTAGATCCAATTTGCCCTTACGGAATAGCGCATTAGCTAGGGTTTAAGCTTCTGTCACTCTCGGAACCCATCATCTAATTACTACTCCGCAATGCATTCCCGTAGGCCCAAATATGGTGAAGTGTCATGTAGTCGACATTCACATGACACCACTAAGGGAATCACATACATACTATCAAAATATCAAACACATATCAAGTTCACATGATTACTTGCAACAAGATTTCTCCCGTGACCTCAAGAACAAAAGTAACTACTCACAAATGATAATCATGCTCAAGATCAGAGGGGTATTAAATAGCATATTGGATCTGAACATATAATCTTCCACCAAATAAACCATATAGTAATCAACTACAAGATGTAATCAACACTACCGGTCATCCACAAGCACCAATCTATAGTTCCGGTACCAAGATTGAACACAAGATATGAACTAGGGTTTGAGATGAGATGGTGCTCTTGAAGATGTCGATGGAGATTGCTATCCCCAAGATGGGAGAGTTGTTGGTGATGATGATGATGGTGATTTCCCCCTGCGGGAGGGAAGTTCCCCCGCCGGGATCGCTCCACCGGAGGGCAAAAGGGCTCCTGCCCAAGTTCTGCCTCGTGACGGTGGCGCTCCATCCCAAAAGTACTCTCCTTATTTTTTCTAGGTCAAAATGACTTATATACCAGAAGATGGGCACCGGAGGTGGGCTGGGCTGAGCACAACCCACCAGGGCATGCCTGGGGGGCCAGGCACACCATGGTATCTTGTGCTCACTAGGTAGCCCCCCTTTGGTGGATATTTGCTCCAGTATTTCTTATTTATTCCATAAAAATTCCTCGTGAAGTTTTAGCTCATTTGGAGTTGTGCAGTATAGGTGGCCCGGCATAGCTTTTCCAGATCCATATTTCCAGCTACCGGAATTCTCCCTCTTTGTGTGAACCTTGCATATTATGAGAGAAAAGGCATTAGAATTGCTCCAAAAAGCATTATTATGCATAAAAACATTATAAATATCAATAGGTAAACATGATGCAAAATGGACATACCAACTCCCCAAAGCTTAGACCTCGTTTGTCCTCAAGCGAAAACCAAAATCGAAAAAATGTCCACATGCTTAGAGAGAAAGGTGTCGATAAAAACAAAATACAGACATAGAAGCATCATGTAAGTTATTATAACAGAAACAAACTTAAACATAAAACTTTTATCATAGACTTCTCATGAATAAGTAACAATTCATCACACCATCGAAGTATAAAGTATTAACTCTATTGGAAACCAACAAACTATGTTCTCAGTCAACTTTGCAACTACAATTCATCATCTTTTCAGGAAGGGTCATGTATCGAAGCCTTTAGGCAAGTCCACATACTCAACCATCTTATAGTCTTCTATGATTTCTAACACTCATCGCATACACATGAGCAAAACGTTTCAACCGGACACATAGAAAGATAGGGGCTTATAATTTCACTCCGTATTCACCTCAAGGGTGATGTCAACAATAATAACTCATGCTACCCACATCCAACTGGATATATGTGCCTAGATCTTTCCTCACCACATGATGCTTGCCAAAAGAGAAAATAAAAAGGAAAAGAGAGAAAACTTGACTCTTTGCATAAAAGTAAATACATGAAAGTAAAAGGTAGGCCCTTCGCAGAGGGAAGCAGAGGTTGCCATGCACTTTTTGTTTGTATGCTCAACCCCTTAGTGCAAGAGAACATCATGTTATATTGCCCCTTATGATATCAAACCTTTATTATGAAGTCGGTCGCTTTTATTCTTTGCTATCACAAGTTCGTACAACGCTTAATTTTCTCTTACACTAAATCATCTAACACTTTTAGAAGCAATTTTTATTGCCTTTTTGCACCGATGACAACTTACTTGAAGGATCTTACTCAATCCTTAGGTAGGTATGGTGGACTCTTGAAAATAAGATTTGGGTTTAAGGGTTTTTGGATGCACAAGTAGTATCTCTACTTGGTGCAGAATTTTTGGCTAGCAAAGATGGGGGGCAAGCACTACATGTTGAAAGATCTATGACAATATAACTTCTATGTGAATATGAACAAACATAAATCATCACGTTGTCTTCCTTGTCCAACGTCAATTTTTTTGGCTTATAATATTTTGATGGGGGCTCACAATCACAAAAGATTTCCAAGATAGTGTATTTGTATGTGAGTCTTTTCTTCCCTTATTAATTCTTTCATGAATTGCATCATTGACCAATGCTATGTTTGTCAATCTCCAATAAAATTTTCTACTTATACTTTTCCTTATGTGTGGTATTACCTACCATAAGATTAGCATATGATCTTTTTCATTTATTTCCTTTCTTTTTATTGCAACATGAAAGTAAAGAAAGCAAAACTCAAAGTAAAATTTATTATATATCTCGCACATGATTACAAAGATAGATCACTAAGCAAAATCTCAAAAAGAAAGGGTCGAACTAAACTTTTATTCATCTGAAGCAAAAGATAACTATGGATTGAACTAAGATGTAAAGGCAAAAGATAGTGGAGGTGATACGATACCGAGGCACCTCCCCCAAGCTTGGCATAAGCCACGGGGAGTGCCAATACCAGATACTCAATTTTCTTCTGGTGATGAAGAAGGAGGTGGTGGTGAGATAACTCCCAATATATCCATGAGTGCCTCCTTCAAGCCTTCAATCTCACGAAGGGCCTTGTGAAGCAACTCAGTGTTTTTCTCCACTTCAGCCATAATATGTTTATTCCCCGCCCCCAATAACTTGTTCATGCATCACTTTCTCTTGGACGAGATATGTCCCAATTGGATAGTATGTGCACACGAGGAGTATTCTCGAACCCATAATTGTGAATCAAACTGTGAAAATTGTTATGATGTAACCTGTGTAAAGGCCTCCTTGGTGGGAGTCCTTCGTGCACTTCCGAGCTCTCTTTGATTGTTTGATGATTTCATGGCTTGATGAGGATTAGGAAAAGTGGAGATTCCAGCCAGTGTGCCCCTTTCGGATCCCGGAGGGTGAACTCCAAGAGAGTTTCCTTCATATTCCTCCATGGCAACTTCCTCAACTTCCTCTCCCCGTAGCTCCCCCTATGGCAACCAAGCATCACCCTCTTCGTGGCTGGAGAAGGGAAAATCCATGGTACTTGGCCTGACAGATCTGACAGAAAACAACAAGAAAAGAAAGCATGAGATTTCTCCGTGATACGGTGGTTAATAGGTTCGAGGGGTATATAAAGATTTTTTTTATCTTGGGAAACAAGCAAATGGAAGAAAAACGGAGTCTGGAAGGTACCCAAGGTGGCCACAACCCTCTTGGGCACGCCAGGCGCGCCCCGGTGTCTTGTGCCCACCAGGGTCACCTTCCTGGTAGCTTCTTATTTTCCTAATTTTTTTATATTCCAAAACGGACAAAAAATATTTTTGCAGATTTTTCGGAGTCCGTTTACTTACCGTATCACGTACCTCCTCTTTTTCATGATTCTGGAGTGTTTTGGAAGGTTTCTTTTATGTGTTCTTTAGGTGTCATAGTTTGGATAATATTTCTTTCAACATTAATGGTCGTACCCGAGATATAGTGTTTTATTCATTGCCCATTAACAACCTTCGGGTTAGTGCCTTTGGCATTATTTATTTTGATAACTCCAGACCGATAAACCTCCTCGATAATATAGGGTCCTTCCCATTTGGAGAGGAGTATTCCTGCAAAGAATCTGAAACGAGAGTTGTACAAAAGAACATATTCTCCAACTTTGAACTCACGCTTTTGGATTCTTTTATCATGCCATCTTTTAACATTTTCTTTAAATAATTTGGCATTTTCATAAGCTTGGGTTCTCCATTCATCTAATGAGCTAATATCAAATAAGCTCTTCTCACCAACAAGTTTGAAATCATAGTTGAGTTCTTTGATTGCCCAATATGCTTTATGTTCTAACTCAAGAGGCGACAAGCTTTTCCATAAACCATTTTATAAGGAGACATACGCATATGATTTTGATATGTTGTTCTATAAGCCCAAAGAGCATCATCTAATTTCTTAGACCAATTCTTCCGGGACCTATTGACAGTCTTTTGAAAAATTAATTTTATTTCTCTATTGCTAAGTTCAACTTGACCACTAGACTGAGGATGATAGGGTGATGCAATTCTATGGTTAACATCATACTTGGCAAGCATTTTACGGAAAGCACCATGAATAAAGTGCGAACCACCATCAGTCATTAAATATCTAGGGACTCCAAACCTTGGGAAAGTAACTTCCTTAAGCATTTTAATAGAGGTGTTGTGATCAACACTACTAGTTGGAATAGCTTCTACCAACTTAGTAACATAATCAACAGCAACCAAAATATGAGTATACCCATTAGAGGAAGGAAAAGGTCCCATGTAATCAAATCCCCAAACATCAAATGGTTCAAAAGCAAGTGAATAATTAATAGGCATTTCTTGACGCTTACCGATATTACCTATTCTTTGACATTCATCACAAGATAAGACAAACTTACGAGCATCCTTGAAGAGAGTAGGCCAATAAAACCCAGATTGCAATACCTTATGAGAAGTTCTTTCTCCCGCATGATGTCCTCCATAAGCCTCAAAGTGAAATTTCATGAAACAAGTAGCTAGCAAATCCAAATTGGAACTAGCTCAATTCGCAGAGTGACAAGCCTTTGCACAATTCGCCTCTGCTCTTGATAAAACAAGTCAGAATCAATTGGCAAGGGGCCGACGATTAAGGGAATTGCTTAAATAATCCCAGGCAAATCCTCTCCCAGTGGAAGAGCAGATAGCTAATATTTATACCGGAACAAGAGGATATCTTGATTCATTAGAAATTGAACAGGTAAAGAAATAGTTCAATCACCCAAGAATCGTCGAAATCCCCTCGAAATGGAGAGCGGCGCAAGTCTCACACTCTTTCTCTCACTCTCTATCCTTTGTCTTTCAAATTTTCCCCTCGTAGCTGATACAGTGAAATATTATTATGTAAGGGAGCTGATCCACAGGATTCAATGGTGAATTCTGATTTCCCCATAGACTAAACCAAAGGAGAAAAATAGAATAATTCACTGGTGCAGGCGGAGCAGCAAACCTTCGTAGAAAAGGGAGTGGGTATACCTAGAAATGATGAAATCAACCAGGACTGCCTTGCTAATTGAATAAAGGAAGATGCAGAGTACTTTCTGAACAGAACAATGAGAGTCCCGAACAATGGGATAATGGAGCTTCCCGTCTATGAACTAATTGCTAGACTATATCGTATCGAGCTCAAAGGTTTATGCAACTTATCTATCAAAACACACTTCTTTATTTCGAGATAGCGCATTCCACACTTCTTTACTTCGCTATAGAAGTAGGATCCCGGCCCACAATACAATCAGTAGTTTACTTGACTGATATAAAGAGTTTCGCCTTCCTCCCCTACTATCAATTGATAATACATAAATGATCCGTGGCTAGTGTTGGGTAGTCGGGCCCACTAGAATTCAAGTGCTTCTTATCGATTCAATACGCCCTTAACGGATCCCCGTGCTTTATCTCCATTGGGTGGAGCAAGACCCTTGTCCTATCTTTTCTTTATAGAGCAATAGAAATGATGGTTGCCCCTCATTGCACTGACCAATGATAACTCAGAAGAGAGAAAGACTTCTATAACTTTCCAATGATATCTAGCGGGCACTACGAACTCCAGACATACTTTACTTGACCACCCTACTTTGCTTTGTCCCTATTAGGCGAAATCAATACTTACTTTCAATTGGTAGAGAGGAAGAAGAGAACTGACACTAGTAATAGGTTGATGACTTCTCTTAACAGAACTGACACTAGTAATAGGTTGATGACTTCTCTGACTTAATAGCTGGCCGACTTCTCTTCATGGATCATGGTTCTATATAGTTAGGCACATCATCGCGTTTAACCACCTATCCCTATTCCCTCAATCGATACCGTCCAACTATCCTTGGGACAACAACATACTTCTCGTTAGGGACAATAGTTCCTATACTTAACTAACCTATGTGCGCAATCACTGTTTGACACATCATTCTTTCTGCTTTTCGTTCTTGACGACTCTGTTTGATGGAGCCTGACCTTGAACTAGCTTTTTGCAACACAAACCACTATCTTTACTTTCCTTTAGCAATAGTATCTAACTATCAATTCATAAGAGTCAAACGGGTGGGTCCATCCCATCTATCGACAGGTCCTCATACCGGATCTGGGAAACAAGCAATACTCGCCACAATTCCTTAATGAAAAACAGACCTATCTTCTCTTGAAAGATTGTCCTTTCCTCATTTGCTATTGTGATATCAATGAAAGAAAGCTGGATACTGACTTCTTCCCAAGAGCTCTATCAGCCCTGAATTCCTTAGCCATACGACTCTTCCTTAGTTTCCTAATGCTGGTGGCCCTAGCTAGTGGTGAGACGGGGCATATACTATTCTCGGTCTTATAACGAAGAGGTTGCCTAGTTTGAACCAAACACTGTACTTGATCTCTCGCCCTACCACAAACAAGTCTCTTCCCCCGAGTCCTAGTAGACTAGTCCAAGTAGTCCGGGACAATAGCGTCCCGTCTCTTCGCTGACCCCTGGCACACAATCACTATAAGACAAAGCAAGACAAACCTCTCTTATCCTTCTCGTCTAGAGGATTTGTCCTTGTTCATGCTCAGGTACACAACATCTAATAATACCATCTACTCCTTCTTTATAAAGATGTGGGTCATCCCAGAAGTAATGTCTTAAATCATAGAAGATTTTTTATTTTGTTGGTATGTGAAACTAGGTGGTAAATATTTAGCAACAATGTAATTAGCATAGTCAGCATACCAAGGAGTGTTATGAGAAACATTTATTGTAGCTAACTATTCATCAGGGAAACTATCATCAAATAGGTAGTGGGTCATCAAGGACATTCTCCAACCTAGACAAGTTATCAGCCACAGGGTTCTCTGCTCCTTTTCTATCAGTGATATGCAAATCAAATTCTTGTAGCAAGAGAACCCAATGAATAAGTCTAGGTTTAGCATCTTTCGTTTACATAAGATATTTTATAGCAGCATGATCGGTGTGAACAATAACTTTAGAGTCAACAATGTAAGATCTAAATTTATCACAAGCAAACACCACTGCTAGAAATTCTTTTTTAGTAGTAGCATAATTTCGTTGTGCACTGCCTAGAGTTTTACTAGCATAATGAATAACATTTAGTTTCTTATCAACTCTTTGTCCTAGAACAGTACCAACAACATAATCACTAGCATCACACATAATTTAAAAATGCAAGTTCCAATCAGGTGGTTGAACAATAGGTGCAAAAATTAAGGCTTTCTTGAGTGTTTCAAAGGCTTCTAAACAATCATCATAAAAAACAAAAGGAATATCCTTTTGCAAAATATTTGTAAGAGTCCTAGAAATTTTAGAAAAGTCTTTGATAAATCTCCTATAGAAACCAGCATGACCAAGGAAACTACGAATACCTTTGATATCTTTAGGACATGGCATTTTCTCAATTGCATCAACCTTATATTTTTCCACCTCAATACCTCTTTAAGAAATTTAATTGCCCAAAACAATACCTTCATTGACCATAAAGTGGCACTTCTCCCAATTCAAGACAAGATTTGTTTGCTCACATCTCTGCAAAACTCGATCAAGATGCTTAAACAATCATCAAAAGACTTCCCATAAACAGAAAAGTCATCCATGAAAACCCTCAACAACCTTTTCACAAAAGTCAGAGAACATAGCAGTCATGCATCTTTGAAAGGTAGCAGGTGCATTACATAAACCAAAAGGCATACGTCTATAAGCATAAGTTCCAAAAGGACAAGTAAAAGTGATCTTTTCTTGATCAGGTTGAGAAACAGGTATTTGTGAAAAACCAAAATATCCATCAAGAAAGCAAAAATGTGTGTGCTTAGATAATTTTCTATCATTTTATCAATAAAAGGCAGAGGGTAATGATATTTTCTAGTTGCTTTGTTTAGTTTTTTAAAATCAATTACCATTCTATAGCTTGTAACAATTCTTTGTGGAATAAGTTCATTCTTATCATTAGGAACAACAGTAATACCTTCCTTCTTATAGACACAATGAACAGGACTTACCCATCTACTATCAGCTATAGGATAGATTATACCTGCTTCCAGAAGTTTTAATATTTCCGTTCTTACCACTTCTTTCATCTTCAGATTTAACCGACGTTGGTGATCAACAAGGGGTTTAGCATCTGGCTCCATATTAATCTTGTGCTGACATAGAGTGGGACTAATGCCCTTAAGATCATCAAGAGTATATCCAATAGCAGCTCGGTGCTTCCTTAGAACTTTCAATAATCTTTCTTCTTCATGTGCTGAAAGGTTAGCACTAATAATAACATGATATATCTTCTTCTCATCAAGATAAGCATATTTCAAAGTGTCTGGCAATTGTTTTAATTCAAACACAGGATCACCTTTAGGTGGAGGAGGACCTCCTAGAGTTTCAATAGGCAAATTATGTTTAAGCAGAGGACGTTGTTCAAAGAAAATCTTATCTATTTCATTTCTTTCATGCATATGTAAATCATTTTCATGGTCTAGCAAATATTGTTCTAATGGATCAGTAGGAGGTACATCAATAGAAGCAAGACCAAATATTTCATCCTCACTAGGCAATTCTTTTTTATAAGGATTTCTACTAAACATGGAAAAATTAAACTCATGAGACTCATCACCAAAACTAACACCGACAGTTTGTTTCTCACAATCTATTTTAGCATTAACGGTGTCCAAGAAAGGTCTACCAAAGATAATGGGACAAAAGTCATCTTGTGGGGAACCAAGAACAAGAAAATCAGTAGGGTATTTTATTTTCCCACACAAGACTTCAACATCTCTAACAATCCCAAGTGGTGTGATGGTGTCTCTATTAGCACTTTTAATAGTAACATATATGTCTTCTATTTCAGCGGGTGCTATGTCATTCATAATTTCTTGATATAAGGTAAAAGGAATAGCACTCACGCTAGCACCTATGTCACATAAACCATGATAATAGTGATCTCCTATTTTAACTGAGACAATGAGCATGCCAACGGGTCTATGTTTATCCTTTTTATCTGGTTTGGCAATTCTAGCAGCTTCATCACAGAAGTAAATAACATGCCCATCTATATTTTCATCCATGAGATCCTTAACCATAGCAACACTAGGTTCTACCTTGATTTGTTCAGCTGGCTTAGGTGTTCTAGTATAACTTTTGTTGACCACATTTGAAACTTTAGCATGTTCCTTCATCCTAACAGGGAAAGGTGGTTTCTCAATATAAGCAGTAGGAACTACTGGATCAACATTATAAATTATAGATTCATCTTTAGCTATTACCGATTCTTTAATTTCTTCTTTAATAGGTGAGTGACATTTAAACCACTTCTCCTTAGGGAGATCAACATGAGTAGAAAAAGATTGACAAAATAAGGCTACTATCTCAAAGTCAAGTCCATATTTAGTGCTATACTTTTGAAAAGCATCAGTATTCATAAATGATTTAACACAATCAAACTTAAGCTTAATACCTGACTCTTACCTTCGTTGAGTTCCCAATCTTCAGAGTTGCATTTAATTCTCTCTAAAAGATCCCACCGGAATTCAATAGACTTCTTCATAAAAGAACCAACACAAGAAGTATCAAGCATGGATCGATCATTATGAGAAAGTCGAGCATAAAAATTCTGAATAATAATTTCTCTTGAGAGCTCATGATTGGGGAATGAATATAACATTGACTTAAGCCTCCTCCAAGCTAGAGAGATACTTTCTCCTTCACGAGGCCAAAAATTATATATATAATTCCGATCACGATGAACTAGATGCATAGGATATTTTTTGGTGAAACTCTAATTTCAATCGTCTAGTTCCAAGATCCAATATCACGCATAGCCTATACCATGCCAATGCTTTTCCCTTCAAAGATAAAGGGAAAACCTTCTTCTTAACTTCATCTCCGGGTAAACCTGCAAGCTTAAATAATCCACAAATTTCTTCCATATATATCATATGCATATCAAGATGTTCAGTTCCATCTCCTGCATAAGGATTAGCTAGCAGTTGTTCTATCATACTCGAAGGAATTTCATATTCAATATTTTTAGTAGGTGCAGTAGGTTGAGGGGTAACTAATTGTGGTTCCGGTCAAGGTGAAGATACACCGAACAAACCCCTCAAAGCATTGTTTTCCATAGTAACAAGTGACAATAAATTTCAGCACGTAGTAATAATTTTTCCTTACCAATTTCCACTTACCAAGAGCGCTTCACTCCCCAGCAACGGCGCCAGAAAATAGCCTTGATGACCGACAAGTATATGGAATCAATTGCAGCCTTTTCGATAAGTAAGAGTGTCAAACCCAATGAGGAGCGGAAGGAAATGACAAGTGGTTTTCAGCAAGGTAATGTCTGTAAGTGCTGACATTGTAAGTAACAGAGTAGTTTGATAGCAAGATAATTTGTAGCGAGCAAGTAACAATAATAGTAAGAAAAGTGCAGCAAGGTAGCCCAATCCTTTTGAGGCAAAGGACAGGCCAAAACGGTCTCTTATAATAAGCAAAGCGTTCTTGAGGGTACATGGGAATTTCATCTAGTCACTTTCATCATGTTGGTTCGATTCGTGTTCGCTACTTTGATAATTTGATATGTGGGTGGATCGGTGCTTAGGTGATCTTCTTACTTGAACAAACCTCCTACTTATGATTACCCCCTCGCAAGAATCCGCAACTATGAGAAAAGTATTAAGAATAAATTCTAACCATAGCATTAAACTTTTGGATCCAATCGGTCCCTTACGGAATAGCGCATAAACTAGGGTTTAAGATTCTGGCACTCTCGCAACCCATCATCTAATTACTACCCCATAATGCATTCCCTTAGGCCCAAATATGGTGAATTGTCATGTAGTCGACGTTCACATGACACCACCAAGGGAATCACAACATACATACTATCAAAATATCAAACACATATCAAGTTCACATGATTACTTGCAACAAGATTTCTCCCGTGACCTCAAGAACAAAAGTAAGTACTCACAAATGATAATCATGCTCAAGATCATAGGGGTATTAAATAGCATATTGGATCTAAACATATAATCTGCCACCAAATAAACCATATAGTAATCCTTTACAAGATGTAATCAACACTACTAGTCACCCACAAGCACCAATCTATAGTTCTGGCACCAAGATTGAACACAAGAGATGAACTAGGGTTTGAGATGAGATGGTGCTCTTGAAGATGTCGATGGAGATTACCCTCCCCAAGATGGGAGAGTTGTTGGTGATGATGATGACGATGATTTCCCCCTCCGAGAGGGAAGTTCCCTGGACGGGATCGCTCTGCCGGAGGGCAAAAGTGCTCCTGCCCAAGTTCCTCCTCGAGATGGCGGTGCTCCGTCCCGAAAGTCCTCTCCTTATTGTTTTTCTAGGTCAAAATGACTTATATACCAGAAGATGGGCACCGGAGGGGGCCACGTGGTGAGCATAACCCACCAGGGCGCGCCTGGGGGGCCAGGCGCGCCCTGGTGTCTTGTGCTCACCACGTGGCCCCCTCCGGTGGTTATTTGCTCCAGTATTTCTTATTTATTCCATAAAAATTCCTCATGAAGTTTCATCTCATTTGGAGTTGTGCAAAATAGGTGGCCTGACGTAGCTTTTTCAGGTCCAGATTTCAAGCTGCTGGAATTCTCTCCCTTTGTGTGAACATTGCATATTATGAGAGAAAAGGCATTAAAATTACTCCAAAAAGGATTATTATGCATAAAACATTATAAATAATAGTAGGTAAACATGATGCAAAATGGACGTATCACACCCCTTCCATCTGACCCCATTGGGACATAGGAGGATTCGACGGTCGGTTGGGCCATTCTGGAGAGCTTTCGACCCACGCAGATGCCGATGGTCGACATATGTGACTTGCCACGACTCATTCGGATGCGGATGAGCACGGGCACCGGCAGTGCCTGGGCTGCCCTCGACATGTTCGACGGAATGACCAAACAAGAGTCAGTGCATTTTCTTTGCTCCTGTCCGATCAAATTTTTGCATAGACCACTAGTTCATTTCGCACATGATGAATGCTTGCAAACCATAATCATGTAGGAGGCATTCTCATCGAACATGATCAATGACAATGAAGATCCCACCAAAATGGAGTATGAATTGGAGGCCAGCACCACATTTGAAGTTGGGACAACATCTGATCCCAATCCGAGCAAGAAGAAGATGACCAAGACACTGAAGGCAAGAGGTCCGGCATTCTCAAGATTTGGGGACATCTTGTTGGTCAAAGTTTGGTTGGCCACAACAATGGATCCAATATGTGGCACCGAGCAAAAGGGGAACACCTATTGGACGAAGATTTGGAAGGAGTATGACGAACAAAAGGAGTATGTGGAGCCGCATCCTATCGTGTCCACCTGCAATGTGGCATCTCTCCAACATCGTTGGGGGATCATTCAAGGGGAAGTGAACAAGTACGCCGGCTACTACTCACAAGTGACCAAATGCCCCCAAAGTGGGATGGGAGTCACAACTCACTTAAGCTCAATTGCTTCATCTTGTCGCCATTTGCATATGCTTATGTGTTTGCATTCTTGTGCTCATACATATGTTGTTTGCTAGACGGCGGTGGCGGCCACTTTGTATCATGAGGTGGAGAAGAAGCATTTGCTTTTAGCCATTGTTGGGTCATATTGAATGGCAAGCCGAAGTGGAACCAACTTGTGGCCGACCTCAAGTCGGGCAAGAAGAGGAATGATGGCTCAAACTCCAACCAATCAATTGGGTTTGACGACGAAGATGAAGAGGTTGTCGTGACGATGGAAAAGCCACCGTGTCAAAGGATAACTGCCAAGTCATTAGAAACAAGTGGGAGAAGGCACGTGTCGCCTGTGATGCCACGGCTACCAAAATGTCGTCCACATGGACGGGCATTTTTTTGGTGAGAGAGAACAAGGAGGAGAGGTACAAGCTCATGTTGAATGCGTAAAAGAAAAGAATGGAGTGGGACCGGAAGAGGGCGGAGAAGAAGCTCGAAATTGAGAGGGAGAAGATCGAGTTGGAGAAGCAACAAGCGGCGATCAAATGGGAACTTGAGAAGGCCAAGACATTTGGCGACATAAAGCCTGAGAAGGAGAGGTTGCAACTCGCATGGGGCGCGGAAGATGCGAGGATCATGTTAGCAGACGAAACCCTCTTAGATGAGCACGCGAATAAGTGGCTTGCAGACAAGAAGCTGGAGATCAACGATCGTAGGAAGTACGAGGCGGCGAGGGCGGCTGCAGCCCGGATGCAGGAGAAGTAGGCAACCTGGATGCAGGCAGAGCAGGCAGCCCGGATGCAGCTAGAGCAAGACGAGCATGGCGCATTCCACCTGGAGCACGACGCATTCCGCTCGGAGCAGGTGCCCGACCAGTGATTCGAGGCCATCCATCACATTCGGACATTGATTTCATTTTTGGTTTGTTAAACTATGTTTTGCTTTACTTTGTTTCGAACTTTGAAATTCGGACAATTTATATCATATGATTGACGTGCATGAATTACATGGATTTGAGGATCAAAATTTGTGATATGTAAATGTGTGAGGCAATATTTGAGAGGTGTCCAATCAGTATCCGCGGACGCGTCCAGATGCGTCTGCGGGCCAGATTTGCGAGTCCGTGTACTAATTGCCTGGTTTATGATATTTTCTCCCAAGTTGCGTGTTGATGCGTTATGCATAGATTTCCGTGAGAATATTCCCTCCGAAAGCTAAGCTACAATTAGTAGCAAACACACCCCAATAAAAAGGCATATCCGTCATACTATCTCTTTCCCTTTTCCAACAGAAGCAGGCGCTCAAATATCAAATAATTCGATTAAGACAACAAATAAAAGTCGACAATGGTACCGGCAAAAGGATCCCACGGAGCAACGTACACTGTTTATAATAATGCCCAGACACGACTCTGCAAGATATCAACAAGCCAACAAAGTAGTACTATTCACTATTCAGCAACTTATTTGACGTGCAATGAGCTACTCCTTCCGTTTCTAAATATATGTTTTTTTAAAATTTTGCAATATGATATAGATTTAGTTTAGAGTGTAGATTCACTCACTTTGCTCCGTATATAATATATATTGAAATCTCTAAAAAAACTTATATTTAGGAGCAAAGGGAGTATTTAGCTTAAACTGCTACGATTAAGTCTAAAGCTGAGATAAGTACCACATGAAATGCTCCCAACTTGATGCACATTTGGAGCGTAGAAATTTAATCAGGAGGAACTTGTTCCGAATCTCTGATGACCAAACAGACATGCACTGACTGGCTCCTATGCAGTTCATCACAACCCATGCTGTTTTTTCTTTCTTTCGAAAGAAAACCACAAGAATATTTACACCCGCGAATAAAAACGAAAACTACTTGCGTCACCCGCATGACATGTAGTACATGTACATTTATCCGAAAATACGTGGATTAAATAAAGCCTTTTTACCACTCAAAGGGGCGCACAAAGGCGCCGAGAAGTGGCAAAAGGGATCCTCCGTATGCCACCGGGGCGCCGAGAAGTGGCGCGTCGTCATGCTCATGCCCGCCTGGGCGAGCAGGCGTTGCGGGCGGGCGCGAACCTGGCCGTGAAGTCCGGCTCGTGGAGCTCGAGGCTGCTGTCGTCGAAGTTCTGCGCGTAGCTCAGCGGGTCGTAGTTGAGCCCGCCGGCGCCGAGGATGGAGCGGCCGTGCCGCGCCCTCCGCCGCGCCAGGAAAAGGTGCCGGAGCCTGTGCCACAGCGCCGCCAGGCCGAAGCGGCCCCAGCAGGACGCCATCGGCGCCCGGTGGCCCGCGCCCGCCTCGCACTCCTCCTCCTCCTCCATCGCCGGCAGCCTCCCCGGCGAGGCCCACATGGCAGGCAGCCTCTCGCCGACCAGCAGAGCGGGAGAGAGAGAGAAGGGGGAGGGAGGAGGAGTGCTGGAGTGAGCTGTGCGTTGATGGTTGGTTGGTCTGGCCGACTTGGTAGCTGAGGCGGACGGCCCGGGAAGGGGGGTGGGGTGGGGTCGTGGGATGCGATGTCGACGGCCGCGATGGGTGGGAGGTGGCGCGACAGGTGCGTGGTGAGGCGTGTTCCCTCCCGTTCGGTTTGCAGTTTGGCGCATTCCGTCGTAGTGCCAGCGCTCTTCTCGTGGGGGTCACCGTCCTTTTCAGATTCGGAATGCGAGCGACGTGTTTTCCGCTGCCGTGTGCAAACTTACTGTAATGGGGTGAGTTTCTGTTGGGATTTTAATGTGTTACTTGGCGTGATGCATTTTCTGGCCGTACATTTGCTGAGCAACATTGCACTGCTAGCCGACTTGGGGCTTTAAGACCTTGCCGTTTGGATCCGTAAATTTGGCGACAGATGGAGCCCCTGATGAATGGCAATTGGCAAATGGTTTGTTCAGCTTATGCAAGGTTTGAGATGCAATAGGTGGAGCAAGTTCAATCAAGATCATTACAAAGTTCCCCCGGAAAAAAAAGATCGTTACAAAGTTGCTTGCAAACAGGCTGCAAAATCATTACTTAATCTTGTGCACATCAACTAGCGGATCCAGGAATTCAACTTGGTAAACGTTTACAGCCGGACGACCGGCTAACTTTTGGGCCGGTCGCGCGCGGCGCGTCTGTGTGGACCCACGTCCAAATGTACCACGCACTACTCTCTGGCTTCCATTCTTATCCGCTTCGCTCTTATCTCTTCCCATCATGGTTTTTTTTTTCTTTTCCTCTCTCCCATCGTTCCCCATCTCTCTCAAGCCATTGATGGGGGCACCTTTCCTTCGATCTGCCGGCTTGGTTCTCTGACGAGCTCCCCTTCCACTATAACCCTCTTATCCAACCCAAGCTCCTCCATTCTCCTCCCTCCTTTCCTCCCATCTCATTAGCCCACTCCTTTTTCGCTGCGTGCTTCAAGCGATGGAGGAACAGATGCAGAGCCCAGCCACCGTCTCTGGAAACGGCGAGCCCAGGCGACACCGGTGATGCGACCGGCTCCGCGGGCTGCTACAACCGACTTCGTGTGGTGCTACAACCGACTTCGCGTGGTGCTACAACCAGCACGCGGGGAGCTGGAACCGGCTGCTCCAGAGCTGCGACGGCACGCCGCCGTTTGCTGGAACCGACACTGCGGGGAGCTACAACCAGCTTATCAATAGCTGCAACCAGCAGTCTGCGGTGCTACAACCAACAGAGGCGGTGGGGAAGAGAGGTATTTTTGCTGGAACCATGAGCTGATTTTGCTACAACCATGCAATTTTTTTACTGGAACCAACAATGGGACCAGCACAACGGGGAGCTGCATAGGTTGCTTTTGCTGGAACTATAGTTATTCTTTGCTGGAACAAGGTAATTTTTTGCTTCAAGCGATTTACTTGATTTGTTATTTGCTCAGGTCGTTTTGCTGGAGACCGCAATTTTTTTTGCTGGAACCAGTTTTTGATTTTGCTACAACTGACCACCGGAGTTCTTTTTTGGGCTGAGATGTGTTTTTTCGCTGGTATCCGATGGTGTAGGTCCACGACGATGGCGAGCTGCGTGCTATGTTGGGGGGCGAGAGTTGCTAGAACCGGCGTTTGGCTGAGCTGCATCCGGCAGGGGTGGTGTAGGAGCGACGGCGAGATGAGGAAGGCATCTGGCGATGGAGAAGTCAAGTTGTGGAGAGAGGCGGCGGTGATCCGGCGAGCGAGCGGAGATTCGGCGGGTCATGTCCCCCGTCCATGGTGCTCGCGCCCCTGTGCGTGCTCCCGTGATTTGTAGGGGGAAGAAAAGTAAACGACATGGTGGGACGAAAGGGTCCTGTATCTAACGGCTAAAAGCGGTTTCATCCGACGTCCCGGGTCCGACCGGCCCAAATTTGGGCCGGCGGACCGACGCCTAATAGTGCCCATTCAACTTTGGGTGTTCAATTTTTTTTTCACCCGAAGAGCATCTCCAACAGAAGATGAAAATTTGAAGATGTAAAAATTTACATCTCCAAAAAGTGCTTTTTGCATCTTCAAAAAAGGGTCAACTCCAACAAATGATGCAAAACGAAGATATAAAAGAGCAATTCTAATAGAAGATGCAAACTAGAGATGTAAAACCGACCGCCGGCCATGGGTTCGCCACTAGGTCGCGGCCCCTCGCCGCCATCCGCTTCAGGCCTCCACCGCGTGGCTTGGAGGCCTGCTGCTTCTTTGCAGGCGCCTCCGTCGCGACGTCGACCCGCTGGGGTGGGCCAAATCCGGGGCGGCGATATGGAGGCGGACGCCGGATTGGGGAAAGTTGGCGCGGCGGCGGCGGCCACGGGGAGGTGGGTCAGGGCACCGGCGACAAAGTCGGAGAAGGTGGCGGGGCCGTCGGCATCGG
>NC_041382.1:670259439-670274313 GCF_002162155.2 Triticum dicoccoides | reverse complement strand
GAGGCGGACGAGCGGCGGTCGCGCGGAAACGAAAAGAAACGGCAGTTGGCGGTTGACATGCGGCTATCCTTTTTACATATCTAGTCGACGGAGATGCAAATTTACAATGGAAGGTGTTGGATTTTACATCTCTGAGAGGTGGCGATATTTTTTTACATCTACATCATCTATTGAAAAGATGTTTTTGAACTTGAAGATGTAAAAGATAGTTATTTTTGTATCTACATCTTCTATTGGAGATGCTTTAACAGAGGTGACCTCATTTAGTTGGCGATCAGAAGTGGTCTCATTCAGTTGGAAATCAACCAAAGCAAATGAGGCAATCAGATCTTCACTCTATAAAATGAGCCACTTCTGTCTAGGAACTCTCTCTCTAAATCCAAACAAAGCTACACATTCAGTTAGGAATTTCTATTTCAGATTGGTTTTAGCCTCGCCGCTTGTCTGCGTGTGGGTAGTCTCGCGTGCGTGGGCAGCGAGTAGAAGTGGTTGATCCCTTCTCCAGGGCTAGTGGGCTACTGGCCTGCTGTCGTGCTTCCGATAAGCTTGTTGGTCACATAGGCATGTACCCTAGTATTTCTGCCATATAACTATACATAGTATATGGACTTTTTTGCAGATAATTTTTGGTGTACATCTGTACACCCCTGACCCAAGCTGGATCCGCCCAGTTTGGTGTATATCTAGACAAGCTGGATCCGCCGTCCGCTTCACGCCTCCACCTCGTGGCTCGGAGGCCTGCTGCTTCTTTGCAGGCGCCTCCGTCATGACGTCAACCGGCCGGGGTGGCTCGGATAGGCATGTTATCTAGCAGTGATGCTAAAGCTCACTAGTCACATGTTCTAGTCGGATCCTGAATCACTGAGAGTTTGCGGAGGGATGCTGACTTCAGTGGAAGTATTTCTGTTTAAGGCTAGAATTACTCTACATAAACACATTGCTTAGTGATTGCATATTTTTCTGTTGTAGATCAATGGCACCACCTGCTCAACCCAACTTTGCATTGAAATCAATTCTGGAAAAGGATAAACTGAATGGAACAAACTTTACTACCTGGTATAGAAATTTGAGAATTGTTCTCAAGCATGATAAAAAGGAACATGTTCTAGAGGATCCGCTTCCAGAGGAACCTGCCGATAATGCTAGTACCACAACCAAGAATGCCTACCAAAAACTCATTGATGAATCAAATGAGATCAACTGCCTCATGCTGGCTTGTATGGAGCCCGATTTGCAGTAGCATTTCGAAGATGTTGGGGCTTTCGATATGATCTAGAGTCTCAAGAGCGTATTTCAGGTGCAGGCTAGGACTGAAAGGTTCAATGTCTAGCGATCCTTGATGGATTGTAAGCTGAAGAAAGGCGATCCATTGAGCCCGCATGTGATCAAGATGATCAGATATGTGCAAGCTTTGGATCGGTTGGGCTTCCCGCTCTTGGATGAGCTGGCTACTGATGCAGTTCTGGGTTCTCTTCCGCCCAGCTATGGGACGTTCATCTCGAACTATCATATGCATGGCATGGATAAGAAGCTCACTGAATTGCATGGGATGCTCAAAGTGGCAGAGCAGGATATTAAGAAAGGCACGCATCAAGTGTTGATGGTGCAGAAATCGGCTAAGTTCAAGAAGAGTTGGTCTAAGAAGAAGGCTAAGGCAAAGGGCATGGATATGGTAACCTCCGCCACTGCGCCGAAGTCTGGACCGGACTCAAAGACCATTTGCTATCATTGCAAGAAAACTGGTCACTGGAAGAGGAACTGTAGCAAGTGGCTTGCAGAGCATGGCAAGAAGGCCGGGAATGCTTCTTCAGGCAAAGGTACACTTGTTTCATATGTTATAGACATTTACCTTGCTGACATACCTAGTAGCTCTTGGGTATTTGATACCGGATCGGTTGTTCATATTTGCAACTCGATGCAGGGGCTGGTAAGAACTAGGCGTGTGGCATAAGGGGAGATTGACATCAGGGTCGGCAACAAAGCAAGAGTTGCTACGTTGGAGGTCGGCACGATGCAGCTCCAGCTTCCTTCTGGATTTATTTTGGAATTGAATAATTGTTATTACATTCCTGCACTTAGTCGGAACATTATTTCTGCCTCATGCTTGATGAGTCAGGATTATGAATTCAATTTAAAGGACAATGGTTGTTCGATTTATTTGAATGGTATGTTCCACGGCTATGCACCCCTTGTTGATGGGTTATTTATATTGAATCTAGAATAGGAATCGGTCTATAACATGAATGTCAAGAGGCATAAGCCCAATGAGATAAATCCGACATACTTCTGGCATTGCCGACTTGGGCACATTAGTCTGAAACGCATGAAGAACCTCCATGATTATGGACTCCTAACTTCGACAGACTTTGGGTCGTTCGAGACATGTGAATCATGCTTGCTCGGCAAGATGACTAAGTCTCCTTTCGCAAAGAGTTGTGAGAGGGCATCCGAGCTGTTGGAACTAATACACAGTGATGTGTGTGGGCCAATGAGCACAACTGCCAGAGGTGGCTATCAGTACTTCGTGACTTTTACCGACAACTTGAGTAGATATGGATATATCTATTTGATGAGGCACAAGTCAGAGACTTTTGAAAAGTTCAAAGAGTTTCAAAACGAGGTGGAGAATCAGCTCGGCAAGACTATAAAACTTCTACGATCTAATCGTGGAGGTGAGTACATGAGCCAGGAGTTTGGTGATCATCTAAAAAGCAGAGGTATAGTACCTCAGCTCACACCTCCGGGTACGCCACAGAGAAATGGTGTATCGAAACGGAGAAATCGCGCCTTGTTGGACATGGTTCGATCTATGATGAGCAAGTCGGATTTACCCTTGTCATTCTGGGGATACGCTCTAGAAACTGCAGCTTTCACACTTAACAGGGTACCATCAAAATCCGTGGACAAGACACCACATGAGATGTGGACCGGGAAGAGTCCCAGTTTGTCTTTTCTAAAGATTAGGGGTTGTGAAGCATTTGTCAAGAAACTTATGTCAAACAAGCTTACACCCAAGTCGGATAAATGCATATTCGTGGGATATCTGAGGGAAACCTTGGGATATGACTTCTACAACTGGGAAGAGAACAAAGTGTTTGTTGCTCAGAACGGGGTTTTCCTTGAGAAAGAGTTTCTCGATTGGGAGGCCAGTGGGAGGACGGTCCGACTCGAAGAAATTCGAGGACCACTCAGGGACGGCTCGACTAGTGATGAGATCATACCGGAGTCAGTCAGGGAACCCGTAGTGGAAGCGACACCGGAACCACGGAGGTCAGAAAGATTGCGCAGAGTGCGCGATGTATTGTTGCTAGAAAGCGACGAGTCAGCCACATACGCGGAAGCGATGGTGAGCCCAGATTCCGAGGCTTGGCTGGAGGCCATGAGATCCGAGTTAAAGTCCATGGATGAGAATCAAGTTTGGGACTTGGTTGATCCGCCGCCTGGCATAACAGCCATTGGTTGCAAATGGGTCTTTAAAAAGAAAACCGATGTGGATGGAAATGTTCAGATCCACAAATGTCGGCTTGTCGCTAAGGGTTATGGACAAGTTCAAGGAATTTACTACGATGAGACTTACTCGCCAGTAGCGATGCTGAAGTCGGTGAGGATCATACTAGCTATAGCTGCATATTTCGATTACGAGATATGGAAGATGGATGTCAAGACGGCTTTCCTTCACGGAAATTTAACCGAGGACGTGTATACGATACAGCCCGAGGGTTTTGTTGATCCGACTAGCACTAGTAAGGTATGCAAGCTCAAGAAATCCATTTATAGTTTGAGGCAAGCATCTCGGAGCTAGAACATTCATTTTGATGAGGTCGTCACTGGTTTCGGCTTCATCAAAAGCGAAGAGGACTCTTGTTTATACAAGAATTTAAGTGGGAGCTCGATAGTGTTTTTGATCTTGTATGTGGATGACATACTACTGATCGGAAATGATATTTCGATGCTGAACTCGGTCAAGGAGTCATTAAATGGCAATTTTTCGATGAAGGACCTTGGTGAGGCAATGTACATTTTAGGCATTAATATCTATAGAGATAGATCAAGGAGGCTGCTCGGCTTAAGCTAGAGCACGTACATAGATAAAGTGTTGAAATGGTTCAAGATGAGTGAGGCAAAGAAAGGGTTCTTGCCACTCTCACATGGTATAAGGCTAAGCGAGACTCAGAGTCCTTCGACATATGATGAGCGAAGCAGGATGAGTAGGATTCCATATGCCTCGGCAATCGGATCCATCATGTATGCCAATGTACGCGGCCCGATGTTGATTTTGCAATAAGCCTAACAAGTAGATACCAGTCCAACCCAGGTGAGAGTCACTGGGAAGCGGTAAAGACTATTTTGAAGTATCTGGAAAGGACTAAAGAGATGTTCCTAGTTTATGGAGGTGAGGAAGAGCTCGTCGTAAGGGGTTACGCCGATGCTAGTTTCCAAACCGACAGAGATGATTGTCGATCACAGTCCGGATTCGTGTACGTCATGAACGGAGGAGCAGTGAGCTGGATGAGTTCCAAGCAAGATACGATGGCCGATTCTACTACAGAAGCCGAATACATTGCGGCTTGTGAAGCTGCAAAGAAAGGTGTTTGGATCCGGAACTTTCTGGATGATCTTGGTATTTTTCTAGCCTCGGTAAAACCGTTGGACCTTTATTGTGATAATTCTGGTGCCATCGCACAAGCCAAGGAGCCGAGGAATCACCACAAGGTCAGACACATAGATCGGAAATATCACCTGATACGAACGATCGTAAAGAGTGGTGATGTAGAGTTATGCAAAATTCACACGGATGCAAATGTTGCGGAACCGTTGACTAAGCCGCTTCCACAACCCAAGCATGAGGGGCACGTTAGAGCTATGGGCATTCGATGTCTATTCGATTGACTCTAGTGCAAGTGGGAGACTGTTGGAGATATGCCCTAGAGGCAATCATGTATGATGATATTTCCTATGTGTTTATGAATAAAGATAGTCCTTGGACATTATCAATGATGTGTATCAGCAAGTACGTGACTTGTTTGTGGGACTACGCATTGTATGATGGCTGTCCTAAAAGGTCCCTAGTCGAAAGGGCTGTGTGGACACGTAGCCAACTAGACTAGCATATGACACAGTCGATGGCTTGGTCTCACTAGCCATGGAGCATTGGATGCTAACCGGATAATATGGACTTGGAAGGATCTGGTCGGATTCGACATAGTCGGATCCGAGTCGAGATAAGGTCCGAGTCGGACAGACCCAACTATGAGACGCATCGATATGTTATCTGTGAGTCTCTAGTACAACATATGTTCTATGTCCTAAGACCTGAGGTGACGCATGTACTCGGAATGGTGACAGACTTGCTTTGGGACGACCAAACGCTACTGCGTAACTGGGTAGTTATAAAGGTAGGTTTAGGGTTTGTCCAGAACCATGCTGCGAGACGTGGTGGAGCAAGATGGGATTTGCCCCTCCGATCAGGAGAGATATACTCTGGGGCCCTCGTGTGATCCGACCAGGATAAGCATGGCCATGCGACAAGGATTATGAGATAATCTGGTTTGTGGTCGGCATCACTTGAACGAGAAATGGGTCGGGCTAGCACAAGGATGACAGACTCGCCTTGAGCTCGACAACATATATCGTGTGGCAAAAGGAATGAAAGTATGATGTACAGGTTCGCTAACCAGCTTCATAGTCTGCTTGGTGTTCGGCATGCCTGGCTAGAGGCCGCTACCAACCGTGCATCTCGGAGGTGATCCGAACTGCGACCAAGCCGACTTGAACCTAAGGGGTCGCGTGCTTAAGGGAAGGAACCTACGAGGTCGGATCCGAGGACACTGGTCGGATGTGATCCGAACTATATTCGGATTATGGCCGAGTAGACTTATGGGCTTTAGGGTCTGTGCGAGGCCCAAGTGTTGAGCCCGCGACGGACGCCTATATATAGTGGTGGTGCCGCACACTCACGCGGTTGATCGCTTCGGCGCTATCACTAGGGTTTGCATGTGTTGCAAATAGACACCTCCACCCGCCGCCGGTTGTGTGATCGGACCTAGCAGTCCTCCGCACGACGTTCCTCCTGCACGCGCGGATACAGTTAGAGGCGGTGCACTTGCGCCGCTCCGGCGAACCTGTACGTGGGAACCGACCACCGGCTGTACGAGGGAGATCGGACGAGGAGGAGACGATCCACGCGGACGCGCTGCCCCAACTCTTCTTCCGCTGCACGGCACTGCGCGTCTAGTGGTAACAAACTGTGATCCATCTCCCGTAGCATGTTCTTGGTTGTACTGCGCGTTGGAAATTTTAATTTGCAGTCGACGCATCCTACCGTAGATCCCAACACCAAGAGGCAAAATCCTCATTTTTCACAAGCTTAGAAGGATGACTAACATGATTCATATGCGTGGAGGGAATCGGTCCTCCATAAGTAAGTGGAGGTTCAACATGGGCAAAGATGCCATTCCCACTTCTACCACTAGTCAAAGGAACTTGATCACTAGTAGCTTCCCCTTGTTGGAGTTAGCATCCGTCACCTTATTAGTGGGATTGACCACTTACAATGATGAGGTGGATAATTTAAGACCATCAAGAAAATTCTTAAGCATGCCTTTGCCTCAGTCGTCATGGAGGTTTTCAATGTGTCCAAGGCCACATTGAACTCCTCAGAGAGACAGAGGATCCCCCATCGGCCGCAGACAAAGTGGGACTCACACCGGAGTGCTCCTCCACCTTGTCTGTGGTGTCAACCATACTCTTTGGATGACAAAGTTCTTAATAAAGAGACGAGGCTCTGATACCAATTGAAAGGATCGATATGGTTGACTAGAGGGCGGGGTGAATAGGCAACTAACAATTTTTAGCTTTTCTTTACCAAATTAAACTTAGCATCAAAATAGGTTGTCTAGATATGCAACTAGGTGAGCAACCTATATGATGTAACAACAACAAGCACACAAGCAAGCAAGGGATACAACACAATATAAGCTTGCACAAGTAAAGGTAAAAGATAACCAAGAGTGGAGCCGGTGGATACAAGGATATGTTACCGAAGTTCCTTTCCTTTTAGAGGAAGTACGTCTCCGTTGGAGCGGTGTGGAGGCACAATGCTCCCCAAGAAGCCACTAGGGCCACCATATTCTCCTCATGCCCTCACACAATGCGAGATGCCGTGATTCCACTATTGGTGCCCTTAGAGGCGACGACCGGACCTTTACAAACAAGGTTGAGGCAATCTCCACAACTTAATTGGAGCTCCCAACGACACCACGAAGCTTCACCACAATGGAAAATGGCTCTGCGGTGACCTCAACCGTCTAGGGTGCTCAAACACCCAAGAGTAACAAGATCCGCAAGGGATGAGTGGGGAGGAATCAAATTTCTCTTGGTGGAAGTGTTGATCGGGGCCTTCTCAACCAATCCCTAGAAAATCAACAAGTTTGATTCACTAGGGAGAGAGATCGGGCGAAAATGGAGCTTTGAGCAACAATGGAGCTTGGGGAGGGAAGAGGTAGTCTTCTTGGGGAAGAAGACCCCCTTTATATAGTGGGGAAAAAGATCCAACGATTACCCCCTCACTCAGCCCGCGAGACGCGGTACTACCGCACACGCTCGCGGTACTACCGCAAGGTGCTACGGTACTACTGCTTTATAGTGCAGTACTTGATGAAGCTATGTACCTAGGGTAGGGTCATGGACCTGTCCTAACTGCCCTACCCAAGGACATCTCTAGAAGAAATCACCTTTCAATCGACTTGGAGGTGTTCCACTCGACGGACTCGAAGACACTCGACCAAGAAGCAATCACTCGACCAAGATCCAACCACTCGACGGCCAGGAGACCTAAAGTCACTCCACACGCTAACAGTCGGTCATTAAGTAGCTTTTATGGTCATCATAGCACTTTATTAGGGGCGTTACCAGTAACGCCCGACCTTAATGTATTTGAAACCCTGCATAACTGAGGGCCGGAGAGGTCCGGCGAACTCTATATAAGACACCCCCCTCCTCAGTGTAAAGGGTTCGCACCCCTGTAATTCATACACACATAATCCAGTCGACCGCCTCCAGGCTCCGAGACGTAGGGCTATTACTTCCTCTGATAAGGGCCTGAACTCGTAAACCTCGTGTGCTTACAACTACTCCATAGCTAAGATCTTGCCTCTCCATACCTACCCCCTACATTACTGTCAGACTTAGAACCACGACAGTTGGCGCCCACCATGGGGTAGGTGTCTTAGCGATTTGTTGGAGGAGTTGCGATCTTTTCCAATCCAAATCATCATGGTTTCTGGTGGAGTTTTGGTGGAGGGTCGCGAGGTCCGTCTCGGCGCGCTCACGTTCATCGCCGACGACTCCGCTTGGCTTCAGGAGGCTCCGCTCGACGTGGACGCACTCCCTATCCGCGGGGCAACGCGCTTTCACGCGTGCGTCCGCGGCGTCCTCTTGCGGCAACCGTCGACCCATTATTGGTTGACCCTTGTGTTGTCCTCCCTCTCTGTTTACCGCCGGCGCAAGCGCTCCGGTCGGTCGAGACTTCAGCGGTGGGTGAGACACGCGGTGGCACGCCAGTCGGCCACCCCTCAAGTCGTGGCGATCGAGCCCGACGAATCCCTCTACGGCCTGTTCGACCTGTCGACTGGCTCCGCAGAGACCGCATCCGAGTGCGACAGCAGTGATCCGGCGGCGGAGGTTCTGATGGTCGATGGACCGCGCAGTCCTCCCGGTTTTCCCCGCACCGACGGAGGCGCAGATGGAGGCGACCCATCGCATCCCCATGAGGAATATCTCCCTGAGCCTCTCACATCGTTGCAGAGAGAAGAACTTCGTCGCCGGAACATGGATGCACTGCACACTCCAATCATTGGAGAAACCCCCGAGGCTCGTGCCTTGGAGGACGCGCGCCTGGCAAACTTGGCTGAGCGCACTCGATTGGAGAACCTCCAGTGAGCACTCGACGAGCGTGCGCGACAACGGGTTCCAGAATCCAGTCAACGTCAGCTCTTTCCGCCCTCGCAGGTATATCGAACTCCAATTCAGAATTTAGCAGCTGCAGCCCGTATAGCAGAGTCAATTCAGCCTTCCCAGTCAGAGGCTGGCAGAGGCTTGCTGCAGATCAGAGCATTACTCCGGGCAGCAGGAGACCAGAATTCTGCTGTTTCTTAGTCGCGGAACAGGATTCATAGCAGATCCATTGCTGCAGACATAGTCCAGTCAGCTCATAGCCCAAGATCGCCCCCGAGGCGTGAGGGACGTGGGGACCGGCGTGATCAGTACGGAAATCGTGAGCAGTATGATCACCGATTCGATCATGACGATCGACGTCGAGTGCCCACCCCTCCCCCGAGGAGTGGATCGTATGTGCCTCGACAGCAGGATGACAGGCGCCCTCATAGTGTTGGGCGAAGGATTCCAGTCGACCCCAGGGAACCAGGCTTTGACACTCGTTCAAGGTTTGGTCGACAGGAACAGAGCTCACCGAGAAGGTCACGACAGAGATGCACCTACCAGCAGCAGAGTACATGTTTCAGGGCCAGAGTGCTTTAGTAGAGCCATCAGGGCCGCTGTGATTCCTCCCAACTTCAGGTTGGCGACTGGAGTCAGTAAGTTCACTGGTGAGTCCAAGCCCGATACTTGGCTTGAAGACTACCGAGTGGCTGTCCAGATTGGCGGTGGCAATGATGAAGTGGCCATGAAGCACCTGCCTCTCATGTTGGAGGGCTCGGCCAGAGCGTGGCTGAATCAATTAGCACCCAGCAGCATTTACACTTGGGAAGATCTCGCCCGAGTGTTTGTCACCACATTTGAAGGAACATGCAAGCGACCTACAGGGCTGACGGAACTGCGGTCTTGCGTGTAGAAGCCGAATGAAACTTTGAGGGATTACATCCAGAGATGGATCACGTTACATCACACGGTAGAGAATGTGCCTGATCACCAAACGGTCTGTGCCTTCAAAGAAGGCGTCAAGTACAGAGAACTGAATCTGAAATTCGGTCGAACCAGAGACATGTCTCTGAATCGGATGATGGAGATTGCCACCAAGTACGCTAATGGTGAAGATGAGGATCGACTCTGGAGTGGCAAGCACAAGTCAGTCTCCCAAGAAACCGGAGGAGGAAATTCCAATCGGAAACAGAAGCGGAAATTCGAGCCAGCTGCTCCTGGGGAAGCCTTGGCTGTAACTCAAGGAAAGTTTAAGGGGAAACCCAAAGGGCCTTCGAACCCCAAGAAAGTTAAAGACCAAAATGGAAATGATGTGTTGGATTTGCCATTCCACATCCACACCAAGAAAGATGAAGAGGGTAAGTTCATTTACCCGAAACATACCACTCGACAGTGTTGGCTCTTGATCCAGCAGTTCCAGGGCAAACAACCCAAAGATAAGGAAAAGGAGTCGGACAAAGTTGAGGACAAGGAAGATAGTGATGACGGATACCCCCAGGTCAATTCCACCTTGATGATTTTTGCTGATGCTGAAAGCAAAAGTCGACTGAAAGTTATCAACCGTGAGGTGAATATGGTTGCTCCGGTGACACCCAGTTATCTGAAGTGGTCTCAGACTGCCATCACATTCGACCAGTCCGATCACCCAACGCATATTGCCACCCCTGGGAGGCAAGCTTTGGTGGTCGACCCAGTTGTTGAAGGCACTCGACTGACCAAAGTCTTGATGGATGGTGGCAGTGGTTTGAACATACTGTATGCTGAGACGTTGAAAGGGATGGGCATTCCGATGTCCAGACTCAGTACCAGCAACATGAGTTTCCATGGAGTCATTCCTGGGAAGAAGGCTGAGTCGCTCGGCCAAATTGCTCTTGATGTGGTTTTTGGTGATTCCAAGAATTACCGCAAAGAAAAGTTGATGTTCGAAGTTGTGGATTTCCAGAGTGCTTATCACGCTATTTTGGGCAGGCCAGCTTACGCACGCTTCATGGCTCGACCATGTTATGTGTATCTCAAATTGAAGATGCCTGGTCCCAGAGGTGTGATCACTGTTACGGACAATAGGAAGAAAGCAGAAGAGTGTTTTCAGAAAGGCTCAAAGATCGCTGACGCTCAGATGGCAGTGGTGGAGCTACAGGAGTACTAGAAGACTGCAGACCCGAGTGATTTGTTGCGAGCCAAGAAGCCCGCTACAGAATTAGCTTTTCAATCTTCTGGTGAAACGAAGCCGGTTCACATTCACCCGACCGATCCCAGTGCTGCTCCGACTCATATCTCAACAACACTCGACTCCAAATAGGAAGAAGCGCTCATCCAGTTCCTCCGTGAGAACTGGGACATCTTCGCATGGAAGCCTTCTGACATGCCGGATGTTCCCAGGGGGCTGGCTGAGCACCGCCTACGAGTCGACTCAAAAGTGAAACCCGTCAAAGAACATCTCCGACGGTCCGCCGTCCAGAAGAGAAAGGCTATTGGTGAGGAGGTGGCTCGGCTCTTAGCAGCGGAGTTCATCCGAGAGATTTACCACTCCGAGTGGCTCGCCAACGTTGTCATGGTCCCCAAGAAGGACAAGTCACTTCGCATGTGCATTGACTTTAAACATATCAATCGGGCCTGCCCGAAAGATCATTTTCCTCTCCCCCGCATCGACCAGATAGTCGACTCGACTGCGGGATGTGAGCGACTGTCTTTTTTATATGCCTATTTCTGGTACCATCAGATCCATCTGTATGGACCCGACGAGATCAAAACAGCTTTCATCACTCCATTCGGGTGCTTCTGTTATGTTACCATGCCATTCGGCCTCAAGAATGCCGGACCCACATTCACGAGGATGATTCAGAAGTGTTTGCTCACTCAAATCAGTCGGAATGTGGAAGCATACATGGATGATATTGTGGTCAAGTCACGGAAGGGTTCCGACCTGCTGACTGACCTTGCTAAAACCTTTGCCAACCTCAGGAGGTATGATATCAAGCTTAATCCATTAAAGTGCACATTCGGAGTTCCTGGCGGAAAGTTACTCGGTTTTCTCATTTCCGAATGGGGAATCGACGCCAATCTAGAAAAAGTCGGTACTATACTCCGGATGAAATGCCCTGTGCGAGTGCACGACGTCCAGAAGCTTACTGGTTGCTTGGCCGCTTTAAGTCGATTCATCTCTCGTCTCGGTGAAAAGGCATTGCCTCTTTACCGATTGATGAAGAAGTCAGACAAGTTTGAGTGGACTCCTGAAGCTGATGCAGCGTTTGCAGAGCTTAAAGCTCTGCTCTCCACCCAGCCGGTGTTTGCTGCCCCAATCAGCAAAGAGCATTTGCTGCTTTACATCGCAGCCACAGGACAATTCGTCAGTATGGTACTTACAGTCAAGCGGGAAGAAGAAGGAAAAGCCTTTAAAGTTCAGCGCCCAGTATATTATATTTCTGAGGTTTTGACCCCGTCGAAGCAAAGATATCCTCATTATCAGAAGCTTGTATATGGGATTTACATGACCACAAAGAAGGTTTCTCACTACTTCTCTGATCATTCCATTACAGTCATCAGCGACGCTCCATTGTCAGAGATCCTGCACAACAGAGATGCAACTGGTCGAGTGGCAAAATGGGCAATTGAACTCCTTCCTCTAGATACCAAGTTTGAGGAAAAGAAAGCTATCAAGTCCCAAGCAATAGCAGATTTTGTCGCCGAGTGGATTGAACAACAATTGCCGACTCAGGTTCACTCAGAGCATTGGACCATGTTCTTCGATGGTTCCAAAATGCTGAATGGTTCCGGTGCCGGGGTAGTATTGGTCTCCCCCCGAGGAGATAAGCTCAGATATGTTCTTCAAATCCACTTTGATTCCTCCAATAACGAAACAGAATATGAAGCACTTTTATATGGGTTGCGCATGGCCATTTCACTCGGCGTCCGTCGCCTCATGGTCTATGGTGACTCAGATTTGGTGGTTAATCAAGTGATGAAGGAGTGGGACGTCAGAAGTCCGACCATGACTGGTTATTGCAATGCAGTGAGAAAGCTGGAGAAGAAATTCGAGGGGTTAGAACTTCATCACATACCCCGACTGAAAAATCAAGCAGCTGATGATTTGGCGAAAATAGGTTCCAAAAGAGAAGCCATTCCCAGCAATGTGTTTTTGGAACACATACACACACCATCAGTTCAGGAGGATCCCTTCACTGAAGAAGCCCCGCAGCCAAAAAGTGCCACGGATCCGATTGAACTTGAAGTTCCAGCTGTGGTCGACCTAATCATGGAAGTTTTGGTCATCACTCCCGACTGGACGGTACTGTACATCACGTACATCCTAAGGAAAGAACTCCCAGAGGACGAAGAAGAGGCTCGACAGATCGTCCATCGATCCAAGGCCTTTACAGTCATAAAGGGACAATTGTATAGAGAAAGCGCGACTGGAGTCAGTCAGAAGTGTATAACATCAGAAGAAGGTCAGATAATCCTTGATGAAATCCACTCGGGGACCTGTGGTCATCATGCGTCCTCTCGGTCCATTGTGGCTAAAGCATACCGAGCGGGATCGTACTGGCCAAGGGCGAATGAAATGGCGAAAGAGATAGTCGACAAATGTGAAGGATGTCAGTTTTACTCCAATATGTCGCACAAACCCGCGTCAGCCCTGAAAACCATTCCACTCGTCTGGCCCTTCGCTGTTTGGGGACTGGACATGGTTGGACCACTGAGAACAGGCAGGAGCGGCTTCACTCATGTGCTAGTAGCAGTCGACAAGTTCACCAAATGGATTGAAGCTAAGCCTATCAAGAATCTTGATGCTTGCACTGCTATCAGTTTCATCAAAGAGTTGATATTCAGATATGGAGTTCCACACAGCATCATCACTAACAATGGATCAAACTTCGATCCTGACAAATTCAGAGCCTTTTGCGCCTCTCAAGGCACTCGAGTCGACTACGCTTCAGTCGCTCACCCCCAGTCGAATGGACAAGCGGAAAGAGCAAAAGGCTTAATTGTCAAAGGACTGAAACCCCGACTGATGCGCGATCTCAAGCACGCAGCAGGTGCATGGGTCGACGAGCTTCCGTCAGTTCTTTGGGGATTGAGGACAACCCCGAACCGATCGACTGGAAGAACCCCATTCTTTCTGGTCTACGGAGCCGAAGCAGTTTTGCCGAGTGACCTGCTTCACAACGCACCCCGAGTCGAGCTCTACTCTGAAGATGAAGCAGAACAAGCCCGACAGGACGCAGTCGACCTCCTGGAAGAAGAAAGAGAAATGGCCATGATCCGGTCGACCATCTATCAGCAAGACTTGCGTCGATTCCATGCCAGAAATGTGAAGAGTCGAGCCTTCCAAGAAGGAGACTTGGTCCTCCGAGTGGATCAACAGAAACCACACAAACTCGCTCCTCCTTGGGAAGGTCCCTTCATAGTCACCAGAGTCCTCCACAATGGAGCGTACCACCTCTATAATGTCGATCGCCAGATTGATGAGCCACGAGCCTGGAATGCGGAGCTGCTCCGCCCCTTTTATACTTGAATTCTCACTTAGATGAGATGTAATAAGAAAAACTTCTGTAGTTTATTTATCAAAGACAAGAGCGTTATAATTTTCCCTGTGATTGTTATTGTTTTTGTTTGCGTGAGAAATCCCCCAGTGAGTGGCTTAGCTACAAATCCGTTTCGCCTAAGTTTGTAAAAATAATTTCCTAACCGAGTGGTGAGCCAGCCTCTCACTCGGAGGCTTAGCTGCGAACCCGTTTTGCCTAAGTGTTTGAAAATCCTACCGAGTGGTGAGCGAGCCTCCCACTCGGAGGCTTAGCTGCGAACCCGTTTCGCCTAAGTGTTTGGAAATCCTACCGACTGATGAGCCAGCCTCCCACTCGGAGGCTTAGCTGCGAACCCGTTTCGCCTAAGTGTTTGAAAATCCTATCGAGTGGTGAGCCAGCCTCCCACTCAGGGGCT